>NC_056743.1:1477044865-1477207365 GCF_019279795.1 Protopterus annectens | reverse complement strand
AGCTAACATTTCATTTTGATTGATATGTAGGTGAATTTGTCCTGGGCTCCATTTGCCTTGAATGCATTTGCCAGCCATGTGAGCCCCCCTGAATAGTCTGCTGCGTCTGTTGTCAGGGTTTGGGCAGCGAGGGGTTGAATGAAAGGAGAGTCCCTTGTTGCGGTTGCAAGCATCTGCCCACCAAAGGAACTCTGCCCTTAGACAAGGAATGATAGGAATAATTGTTTCCAGGTCCTGAGAATGTTGGCACCAGAGACTTTTTAAGTACCACTGAAGTTTCCCCATTAGCAGTCTTGCATATGGAATTACTAGAATGCACGAGGCAATGAACCCTAGGGCTTGCAGTATTTTTCTTGCAGATAGCTGGGTTCTTTCTTTTCGTTGATGGTGTACCCCAGAGAAGTTAGAAGTCGCTTTACAAATGCCAGGTGTTGAAGTAGTAATTCCTGACCATCTGCCTGAATCAGGCAATTGTCCAAGTATGGATAAATTTGAATTTTTCTCTGCCTGCAGTATACAATGGCTAGAGCCAGGCACTTTGTGAATACCCTGGGCGCAGTAGATAAAGGGAAGTGCAGAGAAGTGATGGTGCATAGAGCCTTTCCTGAAACGTAGATATTTCCTGCAAGATTCCCTTATGGGGATGTGCAGATAAGCTTCTTTTATGTCTAGGGTGACTAGCCAGGAGTCCTTTGCTAGCATAGGAAGCAGCTGTTGTAGTGTAAGCATTTTGAGACCACCAGGAAGGTGTTGAGAATGGACAGGTCCAGGATAGGGTGCCAAGAGCCCTCTTTTCTGAGCACCAGGAACAAATCTAGAGTAGAAACCCTGTCCTCTTTGCTCTACTGGAACAGGCTGAATAGCCCTGATACTGAGAAGAGATAGAGAAAGTACTTGCTTGTGAGCCTTTACCCTCTGGTTTGGAGGAAGGTCTGGAAACCCGCTTGGGGTTGGCAGTGAGTGGAAGTAGAATCTGTATCCCTGAGATATAATGTTTAGGATCCATCAGTCCTGGGTAATGGACATCCAGTTTTTTGCATGCAGGGCGAATTTCCTCCTAGGCGTGCAAGTACTTGGGCATGGCTGGGAAGGATGATAGACAAGTCATTGTGAATTTTTTACATAAGAGGGTGGCTTACCACTCCCTGTTTTTGAGGTGGGAGCACTCCATTGTTTAGATCTCTGCGTACCCAGAGACTGTAGCTTGGTGGTCTGTTGCCCCTGGGTTTGGGCTGAGAAGACCTGGTAGGGACTGGAAAGGACCAGTTTTTTTTGAAGGCCAATGCCTACTGAATCTAGGTGGCTGTATCTGTAAGAAATATTTAACAGTTTGTATAGATTTAGTTTCTTCCTCCATCTTTTTAAGAACCTCTTCTACATTTGTGCCAAACGTACGTTCCTGGTTTAATGGAGCATCTAGTAATTTTGCTTTGACATGGTCTGGTAAGATTTGTTCTTTCAGCCAGGCATGCCTTCTCAGTACAGACCCAGTGACAGCAGCCTTGCAAGATGATTCTAAGGCATCAAAACCACACTGCAAAGTATGTTTACTGACTTGGTTTGCAGAATACATTAACTCTTGTAAATCTTTATTTTCTGCAAAATCAGAAAGCAACAACATTGTTTGTTTAATTAGTTCCATAATATGCTGTTGGTACTTCAACATGTGAAAATAGCAATTTAAAGCCCTGATGCCAAGAGTTGAAGAGGTGTATACCTTCTTGCCCCATCTGTCTAAAGCCCTTGAATCCCTGTCCGAAGGGGTAGGATTTTTGGCTGTAGTACCCTTAATACCTTTAGGTCTCTGGGAAATGGTCTCTGGATCCGCAGTGGGATTCTTAAAGAGAAATTTGAAAGAGTCAGGTACCCTGTAGTACCTGTCAGGCTTTCTAGGAGTTGGTGGTAGTATCAGGAGTAAGACTTGATTCCATGAAACCATCATCTACAATATCCAGGACAGGGGGGTATAGCTAGAGGTCTGTGCTGAGGCAAGTCTAAAAATTCTCCGAGTCTCTTTTTGGGCTGTGGTTAGTCCTGGCATTCCCAGCAGAAATGCTCTCTTAAGGTATGCAAGGTTTCACCAAAAGAAAAGTCCTCTGGAGGGAGGCAGAGGGAATGGAATCCTCTGCATCTGAATTCTCATAGGTAGATAAGGGTAATGTCCTGGTAATCAGAGATCAGTCATCGGACTCATGGTATGCTGAATCAGAAGGGAAATTATTTGTTTTTTTTTAGAGAGGGAAGGCTGGCTTCCCCTAATTAGAGTTATAAGATCTTCAGCCATTGTAAGCATTTGTTTATGTGGCATGGGAGCTTGAGCATGCACTTTGGTCATCGGTTTTCTAGGCATAGTGCGAACTCTGGGCCTGAGAAACTCGGTCGTTTTATTCTGAATCAAAAGTAGTCTGTTTAATACAACCATCGGAAAGTCGGGATACACCCTTAGAAGTTGGTGCCTGCACAGTGGCTCCGGACCCATCCAAGGTAGAGACATCCGCAGGTTCCATAATCGAAGAAGCATCTTGCAGCATACTGGACTCCTAATGGGTCTCAGCAGAGGCCTGTGAATCTGTAGAAGTGGGTATCAGGGGCTGCGAAGGCGCCGGAGTACCGGCAGAGTGGCGACTAGCTTAACGGAAGCGACGTCGGCAGTTTTGTACCTATGCAGCCTGTCTCTGTCTTTATCCTTACATTTTTTCAGAAGATCGGTAGTCAGATGGTTTACCAAAGCCATTTCAGAATACGGAAAATGCGAGCGAAAGAATTTAGCAACAAAGATAGCCTGATGACGAATAGTTTGGGCGTTAAACAAGGCACAAAACTGACAGCGAGGAACGTTGTGATCTGGGCCTAAACAGGTGACGCAGTAAGAATGAAAATCTCTGTGGAGGTATTTGCTTTCCACAGGCAAGACAATTGTTAACTTTTTCTGACATCGGTTTGTGCAAGAAAAAAATAATCCCCAACGGGGTACTTAGCTTTAGAAGACTTCAGATTTGAAACTCGAAAAACAAAAATTTCAGGTAGCGGCCGACCGTCACTTGCGAACTGCTTCTGCTTCGGGCTCCCGCATGGCAAGAAAAGCTGATGCAATGGCGTCAGCTGCATGTTTTATACCCCTAACAACCTGACGTCATGGAAGAGGCAACAGCACCCAATGCAGAAATCCCAAGACTCTGGTATTTGGGACAACTGAGGGCTACCTGCAGGCAGATAACCCAAGTGTGATGACTGCAACAGTGAAACATGTAGAACATCACTGTAACACCTCTAGGATAGCCGATCCAAAAAAATGAATCTAAATTAGAACCAGATCAAACATGCAAAACAGTTGTGAACTCGGGGCTCCCTGCATCATATTCAAGAAGGTCTCCAAATTGGGACTTCTGATTCCACTATGTTTTTGAAGGAATACATGATTCACTGTTATCACTGCAGCACTGGCAATCTAAGGGTACAAAAGCAAGCAGCTACATTTTGCACACCAAGCAGAAATGGACTTTGGTAGATAAGGCAAGTGGATATAATTTGCTGCTTACTGGTATTCTGGAAGATAGAAGATTGCAGGAAATTTGTTAAAACTAAGCTGGTACAATGGAATAATTCTGCTGAAGAGGTGTCTGGGACAGATTATAGTTGTCTGCAGCAGGCAAACAGTATGGTCAACCGAGAGTGATTTTGTTTCATTTTATTAACTTGTAGAATCCCAGGAGCAATAAAATGATTTCCCCCCATAATAAATAAACCTGTTTACCTTAGCCTAATCCAGGATTACCAGTTTCCAAGAGCTTCCATCTACCGACTACATTACAGTGAGGAACCAGTGGCTTAAGATCTTGGGAAAAATCCCGGCAACTGTGAAATTGCGGGATTGTGTACTTAGTCCACACACACATATACATACAAACATCATATTATATACACATACATGCACATATATGCACGTATAAAAATGGAGGCCTCTGATTTAAATGTTTGAATGTTACATTCATTCCATGTAAGAAACCACGTTTGATCCTTACATCGGTTACATATTGTGAGATATAAGCACTTACAGGTGCATGCCTTAAAAAGGACTTGCAAAGAGAAATTTGCTTGAGAAGTTTATGAAGTTAACAAGCCTCTGTGTTAAAACATACTATACATTGTTTTCTCAACTGGGTATATCACTGCTAATGCCTGTCAAAGTTTTATGTTGAATTATTCATTATGTTAGTTTGCTGAACAGTGATGCAGCTGGACAGTATTTTTGCACAAGAATGTTAGATAACATGTAAAACATTTATGTGTTCATGCTTCTGTTAACTTTATATCATTAAATTTTATTGCCCCTCTAGGAGGAGAAAAGTACAGTAGTGTACCTACCATAAATGTAGATGTTAGAGTGTATTCACTGTTGCAGTCATTACAACTGGGTAATCCTGCTGGCAGGCTACTCGCAGTCGGCCCGAGTTCCAAAGTCTAGGTCGGGCGTCGGTTGCTGTAGCTTCCTCCCTGACGTCAGTGCACCAGTGGTATAAAAGATGCAGCCGACGCCATTTTCTTCAGTTTTTCTTGCCCCAGATGTCAGGTGCCCCTAAAATGGTAGGTTAAATTATGCCAATAAGCACGCATACACAAAAAACAACTTTTTCCTTCATCTACAAGCAAATACACCACATAGGTTGTATAGAATAGAGAAGTACAGATAAGTCCCAGCAAGGAAAAGGGGGGTGGTGGGAGGGTAAACTGGACTGCAACAGTGAATACACTAACATCTACATTTATGGTAGGTACACAACTGTACTATGTTCATCGTGTTTCACTGTTGCAGTCATTACAATTGGGTTGAATCCCAAAGCTAAGGTTGGGAGGCTGGCTAAATACGATTAGGAGAGGCTATAAGGCCCTGCAGAACTGCAGTGTCAAAGTCTGCCCTGGATTTAGAGTAGAGAGGTAAGTGATAGTGCTTTGTAAAGGTATGCACTGAACTCCAAGTTGCAGCCTTTAAGCTGTCTTCGGTTGGTACTCCTCTGAGGAAGGCTGCTGAAGTGGCTGCTCCTCTGGTTGAATGTGGCCTAATGCCCTTAGGCTGATTTGCCATGCTGTGAATAGCAATAATGAATACAGTGGCCTATCCACTTTGAAACAGTAGGCTTTCCTTGTGATCCTGCAGCATATGCCACTAGAAGTTGTTCAGTTTTTCCGAAAGCTTTGGTTCTGTCGAAGTAGAAGCGTAGCTGCCTGTGAATGTCCGAGTGCAGGAGTCTCTCATCCTTATTATGTGGGTTTTGGTAAAAGGTAGGCAAATTGATTGGTTAAGGGCCACACTGGACACTACCTTAGGCATAAATGTAGGGTTTGTCCTTAGAGAAACCCTGTCAGGATGGAAAATGATAAAAGGTTCCACAGCCATGAGTGCCTGTAACTCTGAGACTCGTCTAGCGGAGGTTATTGCTAGGAGCAGAGCTGTTTTCCAGGATAAGAATTTTATATCAGCTGCAGAGGCTGGCTCAAACAGAGGCAGTGTGAGTTTTTCCAAGACATAGTTGAGGTCCCATGCAGGTATTGGTGCTCTCCTTGGAGGTCTTATGTTTTTGGCCCCTCTAAGGTACTGCCTTAGTAATGGATGCGAAAAAATAGGTGGTTCTGTATTGTAATGAGCTGAAATGGCAGAGGCGTGAATTTTAATTGATTAAAAGGAAAGGCCTTTATCCAGCATCTCAGTTTAGTATTGCAAAATCTGAGGAATATTTGGAACAGTCATGTCAATACCTTGTGCCTGGTTCCAAGCACAGAATCTCTTCCATTTTTCTGCATAAGATTTTCTGGTGCTAGGCCTCCTGGCCTCCAAAATAACATCCATCACTGCTTTAGAGAGAGGTGCGTCTTGAATGGCTACATTATCCACCATGCTGCCAGGTTTAAGGTCCTGACTTGGCAATGCAGTATCTGACTGTCTTGTTGGGTCAGTAAGTGAGGAATTCGAGGCAATGTCCAAGCTGAGCATTGAGTCAAGCACTTTAGAACTGGGTATACTTGTTGAGGAAATAAGGCAACCTCCGTTCTTCTTATAAATATTTTGATTTAATGATCCACCACAGGGAAATAAAACACCTTCCAGTAGCACAAAACCACAGCAAAAACAGCAACACGAGGAGCATAAACGCCAATAGATTCCACTGCGTTTTCGTTTCAGAAACTTCTTCCGATGAAACAGAATACAAACTGAAGTTTCATGAAGCTCTTAAATACTCTCTACATTGAAGTTCATCACATAATTAAATGATTAATTGCCCAATTAAACAATTAAAAGTGCCAATACCATGTAAGGATTTCCTGTATAAGGCTTAACTCTTTAATTCTTTTTAAATAAGAAACTCCCTTGGTTTAAAATTTAAAAAAACTTACTAATAACACATATTCATAAAGTAAAAAAGTTAAAAATGTTAATGTTAAAAACACAACACAGGACACTCACTATACGTATTTAAAAACAATTATTATACATATCTTAGAACAAACAACTGTATCCAGTTCTAAAACTAATAGTTCCATCTAAGGGGCATAGTTTGTATAACTCCCTAATAAACAGTTATTTATGCAACTCTAAATCGGAAATAATTTTCCATTTAAAAAAAATATTGTTAATAAAGATTTTTTGATATATAAATGAATAAAAATATAAAAAGGGTTATATAAAATAATATAACAGATAGACAAGTTATATTGTTCTAGGCTTATAAATGCCTTAGGGCAGATAGCCTAGTATAAACCTATGAACCTATGAACCTATGAACCAATCGAACTGTTGGTCCCTATAAAGGTGACTAAAATTGTTATTAGAGTTTGGTAGCTCTCATCTTCAAGACTGGGGTTATGGAGATAGTCTCATTTAACCCGGGGAATTTATTCCCTTCTAGGTCCAATTGCCATACCAATTCCTTATGTTCGATCAAAGTTTGCCATGGACCACCCCTCGGGTCCATTTCTACCACATCTAACACAAAAAAAGTATAGGTAGCTCCATCACAATTTAATAAGTGCCTGTACAAGGCATTATTGCCATTTTGATTTTTAATATCATAACAATGTTCGTAAATCCTATTTCTTAGCTTTCTCTCTGATTTACCAACATAAAATGCCTCACACTTAGTGCATGTAGCTAAGTATACTATACCCTTCGTTTGACAATTAGCGAAGTGCTTGCTGGCAATTAAAGTGTCCCTACTCTTGAGGTAAACTGTATCCCTCGATGCCACAAAAGGACACTGGTTGCATCTACCACACTTGTGGGTGCCAACCCTACCTTCCCTAGTGGTCCCACTTAGTTTTTTCCTTTCTAATACATTTTTTATATTTTTCCCTTTCCTAAAGGTACATTTAAATGGTTTGTTAAAAATTCCCTTTAAGTCCGAGAATTCACCAAAATTATTCCATTCATTTTCAACCATCTTTCTGATTTTGTATGCTTCCCCACTAAAATCCATCACAAAATTACCACTTTCATTGTTAGTTTCCTTGTTATTGTCTACCTGCCAGTTCATTTCACCTAATATGGGCTTAAATTTGTTAGCTCTTCCTATCTTAACTTCATTCTCAATTTCTTTTATTAAGTAAGGGGGGTAACCTCTGGCTAAAAACATCTTAATCAACATCTCACATTCTACCTCGAAGTCCTCTTCTCTAGAGCACATACGGCTCCCCCTCACATACTGGCCCTTTATAATCCCTTTCTTTTGATGGTATGGATGTGCGCTATCAAAGGCCAAGAACGAATTTGAATAAGATTGCTTTCTAAACACTTTAGAATAAAAATTCTCTTGTCCTTTCCCTATAAAAATATCAAGATATCTTAAACAACTTGGGTCTTTCACGTAAGTGAATTTCAAAAAAAGAGGTGGTGTGACTTAAATATTCATAAAATACTGTAAATTCTGCATCAGTTCCTACCCATAGGAAAACCATATCGTCTAGGTATCTTTTATATAGTTTCCAGCACTTCTTGTAAGGTGAGTTGATGACAAATTTATTCTCCCAAGCTGACATAATTATATTGGAGTAAATGGGGGCACACCTTGCCCCCATCGCTATCCCTTGCTTCTGCTTAAAAAATCGCCATCAAAAAACAAGAAATTGTTACTTACAACTAATTCCATCAAGGTCAAGATCAATCTAAACTCATTATTGGTGAATTTGCCATAGTTCACCAGACCCTCCTCAAACCATTCTAACCCTTCTACAAAGGGGATGGAGGAAAATAAATCCACTATGTCCATTGTTATGAATATAATATTCTCATCAAAAATTTCCTTATTCATATTTTCAATAGGTCCCAAGAATCCTTCACTATCCCAGAACTTTCCTTGACCACCATTTTTAGCTTTTCATCCAACCATTTAGCAAGGGGTGCCGTCACTGACCCTTCAGAGGCTACTATAGGTCTCAATGGTGGGTTGCTAACATCCTTATGGACTTTAGGCACCCCAAAAATTGTGGGTACTCGGGGTTTGGGTACATTAAGGTACTTGTACAAATCCAAATCAATACTTCCTTCAAGGAGTAAATCGTTCAAGGATAGCCAAATCTTTTTATTACCTATATTAATCTCGTTCAAAGAAGCACCTTCGTACCTGTCCACATTTTGTAATATTTCCAGCATTTTAGTCTTGTACAATGTCTGGTCCATTATCACTGTCCCTCCCCCCTTGTCGGGTTTAATCACTCTTAAGGTTGGGTCATTAGATAACTTGTGTAATAATGTTGCCTCTTCTTGTGTCAGATTGGGTGTCACCCAGTTCTTATGTACCCCACTTCTAATCTTCCTTTCCATTAGAATCTCGAAGTTCTTAAGCTGTGGATTCAAGGGGGGTTATATATACTTTTTCTTCTCAGAGTCTCCCCATTCAATCCACCCCCCTGATTATCCTGAAACAAAAGTTCCAAATTCTTCTTTCTAAGAAATAGTTTCAGATCAATCAGAACCTTACTAATATCTGCTTTTTTGTTTGGTACAAATTTAAACCCCTTCATAAATAAGTTGAAAAAAGCATTATTTATTTCCAAACTAGTGTAGTTGTAAATAATATAATCATTTTTGGTCCATATATGTCCATTCTTGGTGATTCCATTATTACTATTCAACTGTTCGGGGTGGTTCAATGGAGTATTTAATACTTCCTGTATTTGTTGTATACAGGTCCCTTCACCCCTTGTTAGTAGTTTTTTTGAAAATTATTTTGATAATTTGATTGATGGTTCCTTTCATAGTTATTCCTAATCCTTTCCGACCTTCTAAGGGGTGGAAATGGCTCATAATCACTGTCATCCCTTACATTGTCTGCAGTTTCATTTTCCAACCCCTCTGCTTCCTTATTAGTAGCACCCCACCCTTCCCTAGGGAAAAAAGTGCCTCTTGGTTTGGGGTAATGGGTATTTTCTTTATATTCATTCAAATCTCTTTCCAATTTCCTACATTTTCTTTGGAATATAGATTCAATACTCTTCTCAATACTACTAAGCGTCGAAAAGTAACTCTTTTTACTACCCTCTACTGTGAACAGTAAGTCATTAGTTATTAGGTTGTTAACTTCATCAACCTTTTTATGCAGTCCTACCATCACTCTGTCATTTTCTTTAATTATGGCCTTTAAGATGGCAAAGCCACAGTTATCAAATATTCCCACCAATTCCTCATGAAAGTCACTTCCAACTTTAACTTTGTTTGGGTATTTACACACCCTTAAGCCCTTAGGCACTATTTTCAAGTTTAGACATTCATTTAAGTAAGTGTTCTCGAGTTCAAGATTTTTTAACTTAAACAAGCAATCATTCAACACATTAAGATTATTGTCATAAGATGAATGCACATCATTAGGCCTCCTTTCCGGTACATTATTTACATTAAAACTAAATTTAGAATTGTACACTTTAGAAAAGTCAGTTATTTGAGTGTCCTTGTTATTTACCAATCGTTCATTAGAAACATTTCTTAATGGACGAACACCCACAACAGAGTCTCTAAAATCGTAACCAGCGGTCCTCACATCCTTCGGTCTCGCTCCAGTATTCCTCTCACCACTCACGCCAGTTCTTACATACTCTGTGTTGTCACTCTCAGATAAAAATATACTGGGAATGTCCAGTTCACTCACTTTCCGCTTTTTCGCGTTCCCGTCAGTGGTAAGAGAGCCTGCTTCTTCCATTCTTGTAGCCGTCACGCTAGTTCTCGGCAAATGCGCTTCCTGGTTGCAGGGAAAAGAAAAAGGTCCAAATGGTGAACCTACACTCTCCTTCGTCATTAACTCAAGAAGTTGAGTTAATTGGTCGGAAAGCCTGTCAATCTTGTCCGACCTGCTCATACGAGCAACACCTTCTTCCTGAGTAGCGGTGCCCTCCTCGTTCTCCATAATCAGTACGAAAAAACAGCAAAAAGGAGACAAGTATAAATGACAGTACTTCACCGAAAAAGAATATACTTGTTGAGGAAATAAGGCAACCTCCGTTCTTCTTATAAATATTTTGATTTAATGATCCACCACAGGGAAATAAAACACCTTCCAGTAGCACAAAACCACAGCAAAAACAGCAACACGAGGAGCATAAATGCCAATAGATTCCACTGCTGCTTTCAGAAACTTCTTCGATGAAACAGAATACAAACTGAAGTTTCATGAAGCTCTTAAATACTCTCTACATTGAAGTTCATCACATAATTAAATGATTAATTGCCCAATTAAACAATTAAAAGTGCCAATACCATGTAAGGATTTCCTGTATAAGGCTTAACTCTTTAATTCTTTTTAAATAAGAAACTCCCTTGGTTTAAAATTTTAAAAAACTTACTAATAACACATATTCATAACAAAGCAAAAAAGTTAAAAATGTTAATGTTAAAAACACAACACAGGACACTCACTATACGTATTTAAAAACAATTATTATACATATCTTAGAACAAACAACTGTATCCAGTTCTAAAACTAATAGTTCCATCTAAGGGGCATTTTTTTTTTTTGTGTTAGATGTGGTAGAAATGGACCCGAGGGGTGGTCCATGGCAAACTTTGATCGAACATAAGGAATTGGTATGGCAATTGGACCTAGAAGGGAATAAATTCCCCGGGTTAAATGAGACTATCTCCATAACCCCAGTCTTGAAGATGACAGCTACCAAACTCTAATAATGAACAATTTTAGTCACCTTTATAGGGACCAACAGTTCGATTGGTAGAACAATATAACTTGTCTATCTGTTATATTATTTTATATAACCCTTTTTATATTTTTATTCATTTATATATCAAAAAATCTTTATTAACAATATTTTTTTTAAATGGAAAATTATTTCCGATTTAGAGTTGCATAAATAACTGTTTATTAGGGAGTTATACAAACTATGCCCCTTAGATGGAACTATTAGTTTTAGAACTGGATACAGTTGTTTGTTCTAAGATATGTATAATAATTGTTTTTAAATATGTATAGTGAGTGTCCTGTGTTGTGTTTTTAACATTAACATTTTTAACTTTTTTACTTTGTTATGAATATGTGTTATTAGTAAGTTTTTTAAAATTTTAAACCAAGGGAGTTTCTTATTTAAAAAGAATTAAAGAGTTAAGCCTTATACAGGAAATCCTTACATGGTATTGGCACTTTTAATTGTTTAATTGGGCAATTAATCATTTAATTATGTGATGAACTTCAATGTAGAGAGTATTTAAGAGCTTCACGAAACTTCAGTTTGTATTCTGTTTCATCGGAAGAAGTTTCTGAAACGAAAACGCAGTGGAATCTATTGGCGTTTATGCTCCTCGTGTTGCTGTTTTTGCTGTGGTTTTGTGCTACTGGAAGGTGTTTTATTTCCCTGTGGTGGATCATTAAATCAAAATATTTATAAGAAGAACGGAGGTTGCCTTATTTCCTCAACAAGTATATTCTTTTTCGGTGAAGTACTGTCATTTATACTTGTCTCCTTTTTGCTGTTACTTTAGAACTGGGTACCGGTGCTGGTGGGGCCAGTCAAGTCTGGGGCAATCAGTATCATTTTTGGCTTTTCTTGTCTGACCTTGAGGACTACCTTGGGGAGGAGAGGCAGAGGAGGAAAGGCATATACTGTTAGGTTTTTCCAGCTGAAAGAGAGCATCCACTTTTCATGCTTGCTTGTGATAAGTCCTTGTGCAGAATCTCTGTAGTTGGCAGTTGTGATGAGAGGCAAATAGGTCTATGTCCGGGCATCCCCAGTTCCTTGTTATCATACTGAAGACTTGTGGATCCAATTTCCACTCATGGGGATCCATTAGGTTTCTGCTTAGTTTGCCTGCCACAGTATTTATCCTTCCTGGCAGGAATTGTGCTTGCAGATGTACTTGGTAAGTTAGTGCTGTGTCCCACAAGTTCATGGCTAGTCTGCAGAGGTGGTAGGAATGCGTGCCTCCCTGCTTGTTTATGTACCACGACTGTAGTATTGTCCGTCTATCAGTAGTTGTCCTGGATGAAGTAGATCCTTGAAGGCCGTCAGGGCATTCTGAACAGCTAGCATCTCTTTTTGATTGATATGTAGATGCATTTCACTTGCGGACCATGTGCCCTGAATACATCTTCCTGCCATATGGGCCCCCAGGCATAATCTGATGCATCTGTTGTCAATGTCTGCCTGGCTGTGGGTAAGGTGAATGGCTGTCCCATGTTGAGGTGACAGGCTTTTGCCCACCATTGAAACTCCTGTTGCAGGCAGGGAATGAGGGTAATTATTATTTCCAGGCTGTGGCAATGTTGAATCCAGACACTTTTTAGATACCACTGAGGTTTCCTCATATGCAGTCTTGCATATGGAAATAGCAGTATGCAGGATGCCATGAAGCCCAAAGCCTGCAGAATTTTTCTTGCAGATAACTGGGTCTTTGTTGCTAACATTCTGAAATAAGTAGTCAGTTGTCTGTGTTTGTCTGGCGTGAGATAAGCCATCCGGGCAGTTGCATTTAAGCTTGCACCCAGGAATATTATCTCTTGAGAGGGTACGAGTTTTGATTTCTTTTTGTTTACTGTGTACCCTAGACCTGTTAGTAATCTTTTTACAAGCGCCAGATGCTGTAGTAGAATGTCCTTGTTCTCTGCTTGAATAAGGCAGTCGTCCAAGTAAGGATATATTTGTATTCCTCTGTCTGCAAAATGCAATTACTGGTGGCAGGCATTTTGTGAAGACCCTGGGCGCAGTAGATAAGCCAAAGGGCAGTGCAGAGAATTGGTAGTGCATTGAGCCAACTATAAATCTGAGGTATCTTCTGCATGATTGTCTGATTGGGACATGCAGGTATGCCTCTTTTAGATCTAAAGTCACAAGCCAAGCCTTGTTGCCCAGCATAGGCAGAAGCTGCTGCAGAGTTAACATTTTGAAATTTGGGATATCCAGATAGACAGGTCCAGTATTGGTCTCCAGGCTTTGTCCTTTCTGGGTACCAAGAATAGCCTTGAGTAAAATCCTTGTCCCTGCTCTTGCTGTGGTACTTGCTGAATGGCTCTCATGTCCATGAGGGATGAAACTTTTGTGCCTCTGCCCATTGATTGCGTGGCAGGTCTGGCATACCATTTGGCCTTGGCAGGGTGTGAAAGTGGAACCTGTAGCCTTGAGATACGATATTTAAGACCTATTTGTCCTGGGTGATCATATGCCAATTTTGTGAAAAAAGTGCTAGTTTCCCCCCCAAAAGGAGCTGCTAGAAGATAAGTGCTTGGTGCTGGCAGGGGAAGTCATTGAGACCGTTTCCTGTATGGCTGTGATTTTTCCTCTCCGCTTTTGGAGGTAGAAGCACCCCATTGTTTAGACCTGTATGAGCCTTGGGTCTGTGATCTGCCTCTGGGGCGTCTGTATCTGCCTCTGAGGCCTGTCTGACACGGGAAAGGACTAATTCTTTGTAGGCCAGTTCCTGCTAAATCTGGGAGGCTGTACCTGTAAAAAATCCTTAACTGTTTGCATAGATTTAGCTTTGTCCTCCATTTTCTTTAACACATCTGCTTTAACACCAAACAAGGTATCATGTTGCAGTGGAGCATCTAAGAGTTTTGCTTTAACATGATCGGGCAGATTCTGTTCTTTTAATCAAGCATGCCTCCTAATGACAGAACCTGTAACTGCGGCCCTGCAGGAGGCCTCTAGAGAATCAAAACCACATTGCAAAGTATGCTTTCCTACTTGTTCAGCAGCATGCAATAAATCCTGCATTTCTTTGTTTTCTGCACATTCTGAATTTGTCAACATTTTTTGTTTAAGCAGTGACATAAGACATTGCTGATATTTAAGCATATGAAACTGACAATTTAAAGCTCTTACAGCCAAGGTAGCAGAAGTATAAATCTTTTTCCCCCATCTGTCCAGGGCCCTTGAATCCCTATCAGAGGGGATAGGGTTTTTTGCAGTGGAAGCCTTGACCCCCTTGGGACCCTGAGAAATAGTTTCTGGGTCAGCAGCAGGGTTTTTGTAAAGAAATTTATGTGAATCAGGAACCCTGCAGTATCTGTCTGGCTTAACAGGAGCTGGTGGTGAAGAGTCAGGAGACAGACCAGACTCTGAAAATACATCATCTACAATGTCTAAAACAGGAGGAATGGCAAGGGGCATGTGCTGAGGTAATAAAAGGAAGTCCCCGAGCCTCTTCTTGGATTCTGAGTAATCTTGGCTCTCCCAGTGGAAATGCTCCCTCATAGTATGCAGGGTCTCCCCAAAAGAATATTCCTCAGGAGGAGAGGCTGAAGGGATAGATTCTTCAGCATCAGAATCCTCATAGGGAGAAGGGAATATTCATGTTCAGAAGAAGAATCAGAAGAAATGGAAACCTGATCTGAAGATTCATATTCTATCTCTTGCCTAGGCCTCTTATCAGGAGGGGGATGGGAACCCCTGATCAAAGTAATTAGGTCTTCGGCCATTTTAAAGCATCTGTTTTTTAGGCATGGAGATCTGTCCAGGAGAATGCTGTACTTGTTTCTTTGTCTTTAGAACTGTTTTAGTCTCTGCCTTTGAAGCTGAAGTTGGTTTTACATACAACTGTGTAGGTCTGAAAACACCCTCAGGAGTCGATGCCTGCTTAGCGGCTCCGGACCCATCTCAGGGAATAGTTTCAGAGTGTCCAATACCTTGAGTTTCCAGCGGCCTAGTCGGCTCCACGTGGGAGTCGGAAGCGGCCTGTGGCTCTGAGGTAGCGGGCGTCAGGGGCTGTGAAAGCACCTGAGAACCCGCGAACCGGCGACAGGCCTAACAGAAGCCTCGTCGTTGGTTTTGGACCTCAAATGCTTGTCCTTTTCTTTTTCTTTGCGCTTTTTATAAACTCCGGTCGTCGGCTGTTCCGACGACATTATATAATTGAATCTACTGCCAAAGTAATGAAATGCAAAATCGTACCGACGCTTAATAGTGCGTTGCTTAAATCTAGCACAAAACAGACAACTAGCAACGTCGTGGTCTGGGCCTAGGCAAGGAATACAGTAAGAATGAAAATCCTTATGAGGTATTTGCTTCCCACAAGAAATACAATTATTAACTTTTTCTGACATAGGTCTGGAGCAAGAAAAAAAAAAAAGTTTCCCCAACGGGGTACTTAGCTTTAATGAAGACTTCGGAACTGATTTGAATTTGAAAATCTCAGGAGTCGGCCGACGGGCACTTGCGAACTGCTTTTGCTTCGGGCACCGTGCGGCAAGAAAGACTGAAAATGAAGTCGGCTGCATCTTTTATACCCCTGGCGCACTGATGTCAGGGAGGAAGCGACAGCAACCAATGCCGGACCTAGACTTTGGAACTCGGGCAGACTGTAGGTAGCCTGCCAGCAGGATAACCCAACTGTAATGACTGCAACAGTGAAACACGATGGAGAGCATTATTATTACTAAAAAACTAACTAATGTCTTTGGGCTTTTCCCGGTTAGGGGTTGGCACAGCGGAACTCCAGTCTAATGATTGGCAGTGGATTTTACAGTGCCAAGGTGCCAGCCTGACACCCAACCTTCAAAGAAGGCACACTCATTCACACACGCACCCACCTGCATGTCTTTAGACATCACTCATCTGCGGGGAGGACATGCAGACTCCACAAAGAAGGCACTCCAGCTGAGAATCGAACCGGAGAACCTCTTGTTGTGAGGCGACAAACGCTAACCGCTGCACCACCGCGGCCTAAAGAGCATTATTACTACTTAATATAAAACATAACTGCTTGGTGCATAGGTAGAATATATCTGACTAGATGTATAAAAGGTCTGAAAATCATTTCGGTTTGGGTGGACTACAACACCAGAGACAACTGGTTTTGCAGCAGAGGGGGAGGTGAACTTGAGGGGGTTCCATTTTGTTTATACTTTTGTCACAGAACAATCTGGACACTGATGATCTTCTTTCCTTAATTATAGGTAATCTTTATATACTGTTTGAAGTTCATTACAGCTGACTAGATAAAGTAATGCCAAAGGCTTTTTGAGAGCATATGATTGAGGGTTTCAGTGCTGTTTGTTACTTTAGCTAATTTGTTGATATTACTATCAACTGCATTCTACAACATAAAATATGTTATGTTACAGGATTTTTTGTTTGACATTTAGTAATACTGACAGCTATACAAGAGAAGTGAAGTTTGTTGCCCAGAAATAGCTCACAGCCCCATTTTATTAGTAAGATGTTGAAAGAACACGGGTGGGATATACATCAGACAAAAAGGATAAAACATTAAATGGTTATTTCCCTTTACGGCATACATAACTCTTACCCAAGATAGGCAATAGGTTAGAGATGGGTCTGTGAGTACAATACGGAGCTGAACTTAAGCTGGCCCAATGGCACAGAAGCAAGTTATTCATCTGTGCACCAATGACCAGAGTTCAGGAATGGACTCTGGCAGTGGGTAGCGCTTGCTATGATGGAGTGAAGAGCTGGCGATTAGCCACTTCATCCAGTCACTAGGGAGGGTTTGGAGAGAGCCAATGCCAGCTCCTGTGGGAGGAAGATGCCTTGACCCACTGCACTTAAGTAATGCAGGAGAACATCAGCAACTATCTGTAATAACAGTTACCCACTGACACATTGTACATAAACCTCAAAGGCATGCATGTGTGTGTGTGTTGTGGCATGCACATGCCTTCCCTAAGCAGAACCAGAAGCATAAGCTCCTGGCCTCTGTGGGGCAAGAGTTAAGCAGGGAGGGAACCCAAATACAAATAAAGGCCTGCCTCATGCCCAAATTTCATCACCAAAGGAGAACAAATAGACTACCAGACTTTTAACACAGTCACGTAAGGATCAGGCTTGTATGTTTCTCTCCCCAGTGCGGACAGAAATGGGTCTGCTTTCATTCACCACAGCTAGGGAAGGAATGGGTGGTTGGCTCTTGCTCCAGAAAGAGAACAAATGGGTTGATTAGGTGCTGGGAGGAGAGCCTGAAGGCAGACTGAGAGGTTCAAATATATGAAATTAGGTCACTTTTCATTTCTCTAAACTGTTTTAGAGATGATCAATGTAAAAAAGGGATCGGAAGTTTCATCCCATGTCTATCCACAAAGGTAATAGTAAACAGGGAAATGACTGAGCACACTTGAGAATGGGAGGGCAGGACTGCTTGCCGACTCACTTATTCAGTAAGGAGACACCAGCATTGTCAGCCCATAGCACATTGCTTTCCCTTGGGAATCAAGCCTACGCAAGGGGATACAGGGCAGTAGGAAAAAAAATCCAAAGGCCAAGTGACCCTCATACTGGTAAATGAGGCAACTGGCCAGTAGATGGGCTAATGATTGATGGGCAGCAGGGGCAATGATTCACAAAAATAGTTAGTGACTCCTAAATCTTAAAGGGAAAAACAGTATTCCAAATGGTGGCTTCCACTGGGGAAAAGTCCTATTAGAATATATACAGCACACAAAGAAATTTAAAGGTAAACCACTACTGTGGAATTATAAAATCAACAAACTATTGCACAGTTTGTAGTATCACACAACCTTCAAAAAGAATCTAAAAATTTGACAATAAATCTAGGTTAATGTAAATCAAAAGTAGTCTGCTAACTTCTTAAATGCATCAACTCTAATGGAACTATTGTATAAACACAAGTTGAAGACGAGAAAGTTAGTTATGTTTTATAGAAAATTTTAAATGACAAATGGCCATGATGACATACATTTCAGAGGAGATGATGTAAACAAACTGAACATATCAGACTGATGCATTATAACAATAATGCTTGCAGCTTTCTACAAAGGGTCAAGGATCTCCTTTTTAAACTTTTGATTACCTCTAGTAAGTTTACAACAACTTCACACATTCCAAAACTGTGATGACAAGCAACAACAGTCCCAATACACAAAGGGGGTGACACCTCAAACCCTGATAATCAGACACCTGAAAGTCTTACAGGCATATTATGCAAACTGACAAAGCAAACAATACTTGTTCTATGTTATATACCTACACACTGTTACAAGCATTAAAGACTACACTACAAATAAATAAAAAACAGAATGGGAACAAACAAAACTTGGTACACTAGGGGGAATTCAAAGGAATACGGGAAATGTCCATCTACATCCAATATATGAATAACTGTTAAAAGTACGAACCTAGACTTTTCTGAAGAGGTTACAGCTGCACTAGACAAACATTATACGATTCCCATAACCTTCCTGGACTTGGCTAATACCTTTAATACTATAAACTTATATAACTGTATATTGGTGATATGCTTATTATGCTGATTCAGTAGGTCAAAAGTACAGTTGTGTACACTTACCATAAATGTAGATGTTCGAGTGTCTTCACTGTTGCAGTCATGACTGTAGGGTTCTCCCCTGCCGGCAGACAGTCCTCGGTCGGCCAGAATCCCAAAGTCTGGGTCCGGCGTCGGCTGTTCAGCCATGCTCCCTGACGTCAGAGCGCCAGGAGTACAAAGGTGACAGCAGACACCATGTTCTCCAGTTTTTCTTGCCCCAGATGTCAGAAGTTCCAAAATGAGTAAGGTCCCATACCCTTTGCAAATACACCTCAGAAGAAGGGTGAAAAAAGGAACCACACAAAAGAAAAAATAAGAGGGGACAGGAGGGAGGGAAACCCAGACTGCAACAGTGAAGACACTTGAACATCTACATTTATGGTAAGTGTACACAACTGTACTATGTTCATCGTGTTACACTGTTGCAGTCATGACTGTAGGGTAGAATCCCAAAGCAGAAAGAAAGGGAGGTGGTCATAAAGTAGAGGGGGTGGCTATAAGACCCTGCAAGACTGCAGAAGCAAAGCCTGCCCTAGACTTAGAGTAGAGAGGTAGATTGTAGTGCTTGGAAAAAGTATGCACTGAACTCCAAGTTGCAGCTTCCAAAATGTCTTTGGTAGGAACCCCCCTGAGGAAGGCAGCTGAAGTGGCAGCAGCTCTGGTAGAGTGAGTCCTTATACTCCCTGGGATTTGCTTTCCATGGTGTGAATAACAAAATCTGATTCCATGAGCAATCCATTTAGAAAAGGTCTGTTTTGAAATGGCTTTACCTTGGGAACTTGAAGCATAAGAAACAAACAATTGCTCTGATTTCCTGATCTCCTTGGTTCTGTCCAGGTAAAAACGTAGTTGTCTGTGTACATCCAAGGAATGTAAGATCCTTTCCCCTTTATTTTGAGGAGTGGGGAAAAAAGTTGGCAAGTGAATAGTTTGACTTAAAGCCACTTTGGAAACCACCTTAGGCATGAAAGTAGGATTAGTCCTTAAAGACACCCTGTCTTGATGAAAAATAATATAAGGTTCCACAGCCATAAGAGCTTGCAACTCTGAAACCCTCCTAGCAGAGGTCAGAGCTAACAGGATGTCTGTCTTCCAAGATAAAAACCTGATGTCAGATGTGGCAGCAGGCTCAAAAGGAGGTAAGGTGAGCTTTTCCAAAACAAAATTGAGATCCCAAGCAGGAATGGGAGGAGATCTAGGGGGCCTTAAGTTCTTAGCTCCTCTGAGAAATTGTCTCATGAGCTGGTGGGAAAAGATAAGAGGGTCTGTATTATAATGAGCAGAAATAGCAGAGGCATGTATCTTTATGGAAGAGAAAGAGAGACCCTTATGTAAGAGGTCTCTCAGGTAAAGTAAAATCTGAGGAATGTTAGGAATAAGAGGATCAGAATCCTGAGCCTGCATCCAGGAACAAAATCTTTTCCATTTTCCTGCATAAGATTTTCTAGTGCTAGGACGTCTGGCTTCTAAAATGACATCCATAACCTGCATGGGTAGGAGAGAATGAATCAAAGACCCTGGATTAACCAGGCCGCCAGGCTGAGAGTTTTGACATGGGAGTGTAGAATCTGACCCTGGTGTTGGGACAGAAGGTTCGGAGTCTGTGGTAAAACCCAGGGGGGCTCCAGACAAAGGTTTTTCAGTGTTGGGTACCAAAACTGTCGAGGCCAATTTGGGGCCAGCAAGATTATCATCTTGGGCTTGTCCTGCTTGATCTTTAATAATACCCGTGGAAGAAGAGGAAGAGGCAGAAAGGAATATCCCGAGAGGTTTCTCCAACTGAATGATAGTGCATCCACTTTCCAAGCTTGATTGTGGAAAGTCCTGGTGCAAAATATCTGTAGTTGATGATTGAGGTGGGATGCAAAGAGGTCTATGTGAGGACATCCCCAGACTGCTGTAATCATCTTGAATATTTCAGTGTCCAGCATCCATTCGTGTGGATCCGAAAGGCTTCTGCTCAGACTGTCTGCCAGGAAGTTTTGCTTCCCTGGTAGAAACTGTGCTTGAAGGTCCAGATTGCAAGCTTCATGGCTAGTCTGCAAAGGGGATAGGAATGAGATCCCCCTTGCTTGTTTATGTACCACATAACTGTGGTGTTGTCTATCCGTATCAGTAGTTGTCCTGGTTGTAGAAGATTCCTGAAGGCCAACAGAGCTTTCTGAACGGCTAACATTTCCTTTAAATTGATATGCAGGTGCTTCTGATCCTTTGTCCAAAGGCCCTGCAGACAATTGCCCTGAAAATGGGCTCTCCATGCATAATCTGAGGCGTCCGTGGTTAGTATCCAAGTGGCAGGAGGCAGACAGAATGGTTTTCCTTTGTTTAGAGTACATGCCTTGGACCACCAAAGGAATTCCTTTTGAAGACAAGGCAGGACGGAGATCAGTATGTCTAAACTGTGGCAATGCTGAGACCATACACTTTTTAGGTACCACTGTATTTTCCTCATATGTAGTCTTGCATATGGTACGAGAAGGATGCAGGAGGCCATGTAACCCAGAGCCAGCAGGAATCTCCTTGCAGATAGCTGAGTTGAAGTTGCCAAGGTTTTGAAAGTTGAAGCCAGCTGTAATTGTTTTTTGTATGTCAGAAATGCCATCTGGGTTGTTGTGTTTAGAGAAGCACCCAGAAAAAATTATCTGTTGTGAGGGTGTCAAATTTGACTTTATGTGTACAGTGAATCCCAGGAACTTGAGAAGATTCTGAACAAACTCTAGATGCTGGAGTAAGACATCCTTGCTGTCTGCCTGAATAAGACAGTCGTCCAGATAAGGGTAAATTTGAATTCCCTTGAGTCTGCAATAAGCTACTACTGGAGCCAGGCATTTGGTGAAGACCCTGTGCGCAGTAGACAATCCAAAGGGCAATGCAGAGAATTGACAGTGCCTCGATCCGGCCTTGAACCTGAGGTATTTTCTGTGTTCCTGTCTGATGGGAATGTGTAAATATGCCTCCTTTACATCCAAAGTTACCATCCATGCATTTTTGGTCAGTATTGGAAGTAGCTGCTGTAGAGCAAGCATCTTGAATTTTGGTATCTCTAGAAAAGTGTTCAAGACTGACAGATCCAGAATGGGTCTCCATGAATTTTGCTTCCTGGGGACTAGAAAGAGCCTTGAGTAAAAACCTTGTCCCATTTCTGAAAGTGGAACTAGTTCTATGGCTTTCATAGCCAAGAGAGCTTCCACCTGGTTTAAGGCCTCTGACCATTGATGTTTTGGAAGATCTGGCCATCCGCTTGGCCTTGGTAGGGTATGAAAATGGAATTTGTAACCTCTTGAAACCACATCCAGAACCCACTTGTCTTGGGTTATACGAGTCCAATTTAGGTGAAAAAGAGAAAGTTTTCCTCAGAGGGGCTTCCAGGCAAGAAGTTCCTGCAGCCCAACAGAGGGAGTCATTGAGTCTGTTTTCTATGAGCTTGCGACCTGTCTTCTCTTCCCCTAGGGGTGGAAGCGGTCCACTGTCTTGGCCTATAAGAGGCTTGCGTTTGAGGCCTACCTCGGGGGCGTCTGTATCTACCCCTCTGAGGCCTGTCTGAATTGGGAAAGGACCAATTTTTGTAGGCCAATTCCTGCTAAATCTGGGTGGCTGTACTTGTAAGAAATCTTTAACTGTTTGCATGGACTTTGCCTTGTCCTCAATCTTTTTAATCACCTCTTCAGCTTTAGATCCAAACAAAACATATTGCTGAACAGGAGCATCCAATAATTTAGCTTTTACTTGATCTGGCAAATTTTGTTCCTTTAACCATGCATGCCTTCTAATTACTGTGCCAGAGGCAGCAGCCCTACAAGAAGCCTCCAAGGCATCAAATCCACAGTATAAACCATGCTTCCCAACTTGTTCAGTGGCACGCATTAAGTCATGTAGTTCCTTATCTGCACAGGCGGAAATGGAAGTTAGCTTTTGCTTTAAAACAGACAGGAGAAATTGCTGGTATTTCAGCATATGAAACTGACAGTTTAAAGCCCTAATAGATAAAGTAGCAGAAGTGTACACTTTTTTGCCCCATCTTTCTAAAGATCTGGAATCCTTCTTAGTGGGAATGGGGTTTTTAGCAGAAGCGGCCTTATTGCCCTTAGGACCCTGAGAAATGGTTTCAGGGTCAGCAGTAGGGTTCTTGTATAAAAACTGGTGGGAATCAGGAACCCTATAGTATCTGTCTGGCTTAACAGGAGCTGGAGGAAAAGAGAGTCAAGTTAGCCTCCGAAAAAGCATCATCCACAATATCCAAAATAGGAGGAATAGCCAGGGGTCTGTGTTGGGGAAGAAGAAGAAAATCCCCTAGTCTTTTCTTAGATTCCGAATACTCCTGTCCTTTCCAGTGGAAATGTTCCCTCATTTCATGCAAAGTTTCCCCAAAAGAGAAATCCTCAGGGGGAGAAGCTGAAGGAATGGATTCCTCAGCATCAGAATCCTCATAAGGAGGGAAAGAATATTCCTGGTCAGAAGAAGAAACAGAAGCCTGATCAGAGGAGTCATAATAAACTTCCTGCCTTGGCCTTTTATCTGGAGGGGGATGTGAACCCCTAATCATAGTAAGTAAGACCTCCGCCATCTTAAGTAACTGTTTCTGAGACTTGGGAGCCGGATCAGAAGAGGCCTGGGCTGCAGTCATTGATTTGGAAGGAGTCTTTGCCTTTGTCTTTGCCTTTATAAGAAGCTGAGTAGGCCTGAAAACCCCCTCGGAAGCCAGTACCTGCACAGCGGCTCCAGACCCATCCGAAGGAGCATTGTCCGAAGGTCCTGCAACAGAAATATTCAAAGGCCTAGGTGGCTCCTCGTGGGAGTCCTTTTCGGCTATCGGTTCCGAAATGACCGACGACAGGGGCTGCAAAAGCGCCTCACTGACGACGGCCGAACCTGAAGCTGGTTCCGCTTGTGTGATATCATCAGATTTGGACCTCGGAGGCCTGTCTTTGTCCTTGCGTCGTTTGTGAACTCCGGTAGCCGGAACCGTATCAGACGACATTTTGTAATTAAAACGCCTACCGAAGTAATGAAAAGCAAAATTGTACCTTCGTTTAATAGTACGTTGATTGAATCTAGCACAAAACCGACAACTAGCTACGTCGTGGTCAGGGCCTAAGCAAGGAATACAGTAAGAATGAAAATCCTTGAGAGGTATTTGCTTCCCACATGAAATACAATTATTAACTTTTTCTGACATCGGACTGGAGCAAGAAAAGTTTCCCCAACGGGGTACTTAGCTTTGAGTAGGAGAAGAAAGTCTTCGGACTGAAGTTTGTTTAGAAAAAATTGTCAGGAGTCAGTCGACCGGCACTTGCGAACTGCTATCACCGCACGGCAAGAAAGACTGGAGAACATGGCGTCAGCTGTCACCTTTGTACTCCTGGTGCTCTGAAGTCAGGGAGCATGGCTGAACAGCCGACGCCGGACCCAGACTTTGGGATTCTGGCCGACCGAGGACTGCTTGCCGGCAGGGGAGAACCCTACAGTCATGACTGCAACAGTGAAACACGATGAACATCCGTGGATTACACAAAACAACATAAGAAGTACATGCTGAATGCCTTTTATAAGCCACTGCTCAACTGAACAATGCTTTTCCAAAGGCCTGGACACACTGACAACTACTCTTGTCGTTTCTGTTTTTTGTTTTCCTGGTCTCAGGGTTGGGAGAAGGAACTTTTGCCTGAAATATGCAGATAAATGCAAACTGAGTAATACAGTTACAGAATGGTTTACACAAAAACAGACTCCTGGTACAACAGCAGTAACCTCTCTTTCAATATCTACAAAGGCAACACATTCAAGTTTCTTATTAAAGAGTTTAATGAAATATGAATTCCAATATTTTCCAAATACCAACAGCTTGCAAATGTTGGAATTATTTCAGATGATATAGAAGTAAACATAAGTCTTCCCTCTTTAAATGATTGAGTACTACACAGGTCTCGGCATGCACGCCCAGCACCCAATACTGTAGAATAGCCATCCTTCCAAAATAACAACCCAAAGCAGCTAGTTAACGTCCAAAGGGATGCACGCACAAAGTACACATCATTTTAAGCAGTTTAGAAATAACGACTGGTGTGTTATAAATACTAGAATCGGTGGGTGCAGTTGGTGAAACCCTTTAACTTCTTTATATGCAATGAAAACATTTCCCAACGTGTGGAATGTGAAACAGCAATCTGCAAGACTGACAGCAACTGAACAGCATGGTAACATGCACAGAAACCAGGCACTAAAACTTAATCTGTTAACAGGCATAAACAGCTAATTGTAAGGCTTTAGTTTTTAAAAAAACAAATAAATACATACATCATGCTCTACTTTTTTGATTTTTTCTCTCTGCCCTGATAAAAATGACAGGTAAAAAAAATCATGGACAAAAAACAACCTAATAACTAGAATGTACTGCTGCACCATGTATAAAGACATCCCAAGAAGCAATTACTGAAATAAAATTCTGTCATGGAAGTATCTGCTGAAAACACAACACAATACAAAAATCACAATCTGACTGGAAAGAAGTCTTCAGATTTTGACATTTAAATAACAAAAGTAAAATTCCACTTAAATTCTAACAAATCCACTCGGTTGGGAAGTCATTTACAAAATACAGTAGAAAGCAGATTATCCAAACTAATTGGGACCTAGGATAATTCGGATAATCAAACTGTTTGGATAAACAAACAAACATTCATTGAACTGGATAAAAAAATTCTAAAATCTTGTTTTTTTTTCTGCAAACAGGGATATACTTTTAAAACCACTAAGAGATTCTAGTGGACAATAAAGAATATTTTCCACACACAAGCAGGCCACAAGCTCAAAAACCACGTACAAGTGAATACGTATAATGTTTACCTATTCAGATTATGAGTTTTCCAACCCGGAAACTTTGGACGACTGCATTCTGATAATTGACTGCTCAGATAATTGATGTTCGGATAATCAACTCTCTACCGTAAATGGCCTTTTTGTACCATTAATAGTGACAACTCTGAAATTGTGTTCAAGCTGTAAACTTAGTCCCAGAAAATTATTCAAAAAGTACAGTTTTGTACCTACCATAAATGTAGATGTTCGAGGATCCACATTGCTGCAGTCCTAACTATTGGGTAGTCCGCTGTCCAGTCGGCCCGAATACCAAAGTATATGGCTGACGTCGGTCACGGCGCATTAGACTGACGTCAGTACGTCAGGGTACTAAGGCGCATGACCGACGCCATATCCTCAGTCTTTTCTTGCCCCAGATGTCAGAAGACCCTAAAAAGACAAGGCCAAAACCAAAAACACCAAACATACCTGCACCAAAAATATATACAATATATACAAAGGTACCAGAATATAACCTCACCTACACAACCACCCCTAAACACAGAGGGGAAGGAGGGAGGTAAATTGACTGCAGCAATGTGGATCCTCGAACATCTACATTTATGGTAGGTACAAAACTGTACTATGTTCTTCATTCCACATTGCTGCAGTCCTAACTATTGGGTAGAATCCCAAAGCAGAGGTAAGGGAGGCTGGCAAATCATAAGGAAGCAGGAGCTGATAATATGCCTTGCAAAATAGCTGTGGCAAAACCAGCCCTAGACTTAGAATAGAGAGGAAGGTGGTAATGCTTAGAGAAAGTATGCACTGAACTCCAAGTAGCTGCTTCCAGAATATCCTTAGTTGCCACCCCCCTTAGAAATGCTGTTGAAGTGGCAGTAGCCCTAGTGGAATGAGGCCTAATCCCAGCTGGAATCTCCTTACCATGATGGGAATAACAAAATGCAATGCAAAACCCAATCCACCTAGAAATAGTTTGTTTTGACACAGGCTTGCCCTGCGAACTCAAAGCAAAAGAAACAAACAACTGCTGAGACTGCCTAACTGGAAAGATTCTGTTGTTTGTCCGGGGTTAAAAAGGCCATCTGGGCTGCTGTATTCAGTCTCACACCCAGAAAGCACATGTCTTGAGAGGGTACTAGACTGGACTTTATTTCGTTCACAGAATACCCTAGGCATCTTAGCACTGCTATGACATATTCCAAATGCTGTAAAAGGTCTTCCTTTTCTTGAGCCAGAATCAGGCAGTCGTCCAAGTAAGGATAGATTTGAATTCCTTTTAGCCTGAAGTAAGCTATCACTGGAGCCAGAACCTTTGTGAATACTCTGGGCACAGTAGATAAGCCAAAGGGCAATGCAGAGAACTGATAATGAGAATTTCCAGCTCGAAACGCAGATACTTCCTGCAACGTAGTCTTATAGGCACATGAAGGTAAGCTTCCTTGAGATCTAAAGTTACCATCCAGTGATCTTTGCCCAGCAGAGGTAAAAGCTGTTGTAACGTCAACATCTTGAACTTGGGAATGTCCAGATAAGTGTTGAGGATAGATAAATCCAAAATTGGTCTCCACGTGTTCCCCTTCTTTGGTACTAGGAACAGGCGAGAATAAAATCCTAGGCCCCTTTCTGGCACAGGAACTGACTGAATGGCCCCTATTTGGAGCAACAGAGAAATTTGCTTGTGAGCCTCTGTTCTTTGTAGAGGAGGAATGTCTGGCATGCCTTTGAAAGGAGGTAAGGTATGGAAATAAAACCTGTAACCGTGGTGAATGATATCCAGAACCCATCTGTCTTGGGTAATTAAATCCCAATTTTCTTTGAAAAGAGACAGCCTTCCTCCCAGAGGTGCTGCCAGGCGGGAATGTACTGGCAGCTGAAAAGGCAGGTCATTGGGTCTGCTTACGAAAGGACTGACCCCTGCCCTCACCAGAAGTCTGAGCAGGTGAACTCCTGTCCTAGGCCTAAAAGAACCTTGAGCTCTGCCCCTACCACGTCTAGACCTACCCCTAGACTGGGAATCATAAGCAGGATAAGTCCACCCCTTAGTAGGCCAATTTCTACTAAACTCGGAGGCTGCACCTGCAGAAAATCCTTAACCGGTTGCATAGCCTTTGGCTGGTCCTCCATTTTGTTTACAACTGCTTCCACATGCTTAACCAAACACATCAGACTGTAAAGGAGCATCCAAAATCCTTGTCTTAACATGCTCAGCTAAGTTCTGATCTCTCAACCAGGCGTGCCTACGAAGAACAGAACCAGTGGCAGCCACCCTCGAGGAGGCCTGCACAGCATCAAAACCACACTGCAAGGAATGCTTTCCCACTTGTTCAGAAACATGAACTAAATCCTGCAACTCTTTACACTCAATACCTTCAGCCAGAGCATCCACCTTAGACTTCAATTGTGAAAGGAGATAATTCTGAAATTTTAACATATGAAACTGACAATTCAACGCCCTCATGGCTAAAGTGGAAGAAGTGTACACTTTCTTTCCCCATCTATCCAAAGCCCTTGCCTCTTTATCAGGAGGAACAGGATTTTTAACCACAGAAGCCTTCACACCTTTAGGCCCCTGAGAGACAGTTTCTGGGTCTGCCCTAGGACTCTTAAAAGATACTTATGGGCGTCAGGCACCCTATAGTACCTATCCGGTTTAACTGGGGCAGGAGGCAAAGAATCAGGATTTAGTGAAGCCTCTGCAAAAACATCTTCTACCACATTTAGAACAGGAGGTATAGCTAAAGGCCTATGCTGGGGTAAAAACAAGAATTCTCTAAGCCTCTTCCTGGAATCAGAGAAATCTTGACCTTCCCATTTAAAATGCTCCCTCATGGAATGCAGAGTCTCTGAAAAAGAAAAATCCTCAGGAGGCGAAGCTGAAGGAGTAGAATCATCCACATCAGAATCAGAATAAGGAGGATACTCCTGCAAGTCTTCAGCCGAAGACTCAGAAGCCTCCGAACATTGTTCAAAACTCTCAAACTCAGGTTCCACCCTAGGCCTCTTATCAGGAGGGGGCATAGAACCTCTAATCATTGCAATCAAATCCTCTGCCAATTTTAGCATATGCTTCTTAGGCAAAGACCCTGAAACACTCGGAGAAACCCCCACTGAAGCTAAAGTAGGCCTGCCTCTTAAAGAAGCCTTAGAAACAGAAGGCGAGGCCTTAACCACCTTAGGAAGAGAGGGAAGAACAGCCACCTGAGAAGCCCCCTCAGCCTGGCCTACTTCCTGAGAGGACACATCCTGTAACAGTAAAGTTTCTCCCTGAGACTCCAAAGAAACTCCTGGCAGAACCTCCGGCTCCACTGAGCCTTCCAAAGAACCGACGTCCGGGACTGTCGGTTCTTCCATTCTAGGCTTCCCTGCTTTGTCCTTGCGCTTTTTGGCTGAAGCGGGCGTCGGAGCATCCGACGGCATTTTATAATTACAACGCTTCCCAAACACTAACCTGGCACAGTCTAACCTTCTCTTAATAGTGCGTTTGTTAAATCTAGCACAAGAGCGGCATACAACAACGTCGTGCTCAGGCCCTAAACAAGGTATACACAAAGTATGGTAATCCCTATGAGGTATCTGTTTCCCACAAGAAATACAGTTATTCACTTTTTCTGACATCCGGTTAAATACTGAGGCAAGAAAAAACCAAAATATTCCCCAACGGGGTACTTAGCCAACTTTGATTCGGTCTGAAACTCTGACTTCAGAAACTTTCAGAACGCCAACCTGCACTCGCAAAAACTGCTTCTGCATCGGACCATGCGGCAAAAAAAGACTGAGGATATGGCGTCGGTCATGCGCATTAGTACCCTGACGTACTGACGTCAGTCTAATGCGCCGTGACCGACGTCAGCCATATACTTTGGTATTCGGGCCGACTGGACAGCGGACTACCCAATAGTTAGGACTGCAGCAATGTGGAATGAAGAACATCAATATCTGCAAAGAGAGGGGACCTAAATTCAATATCACTAACCTTAAAATCATAAATATGATTACTACTTTTAATTTTCGCAGCCACTGACAATATAATCACATGAAACACAGAGGCAACAAGCAACTGCTTACCTAGACTTCTTCAGTTCCAGATAACGAGTATTTTTGAGCCTGCAAGAAGCAAGCTATCAGCTAAACCAGCTTAAGAAAAGTGGTGTGGCATTCAGTTCTTGGAGACTGAATCAAAATAGTTCTGAGCTGTTTTAACCTATGCTGGTGAAGCATTGTGCTACTGACATTCAAGTCTCCTCCTCAAGTGGGCTAATTTCACCTATTAATACACAGTTATACTGCTAAACAGCAACTGCCCGTAACTCCAGGGTCACACTAAACGTAAATGTGACAATACAAATAAAGCAAAAATATTTAAAACCATCTTTTCCACACAATCAAAAAGAGAAGGAAAAAAGTAATATAAATTAAGCAGCATTTTTCCTGCCTTGGGAGTAATTCTTGGCACTAAAACAGAACAGACAAGACTCTTTTTGATAAATCAAGCTACACCATAACTGCAACTACGTAACAATATGGATGCTCTTCTGCTGGTAAATGTCTCTTAGTCAGAGGTTCCATTGCCACTTAAATCCCAATCATATGCAGGACTTCTTGCACCAAGGATTCTATTACTCAAGTCTACTGGGCTTCATATTACACTTAAAACTAAGTCTTTACGACAATGATTTTAGACTTAAAAGTACAGTTGTGTACCTACCATAAATGTAGATGCTAGAGTGTATTCACTGTTGCAGTCATTACTCTAGGGTTATCCTGCTGGCAGGCTACCCGCAGTGGGCCTGAATTCCAAAGTCTTGGTCTGGCATCAGTTGCGGTCGCTTCTTCCCTGACGTCAGTGCGCCAGGGGTATAAAAGATGCAGCAGATGCCATTTTCTTCAGTTTTTCTTGCCTCAGATGTCAGGTGCCCTCAAAAGGGTAGGCTAAATAAATTATGCCAATAAACATGTATGCACTAAAGTAAACATTTCTTTCATTTACACCACATAGGTTGTATAGAATAGAGAAGTACAGATAAGATCCAGCAAAAGAAAGGGGGATGGTGGGAGGGTAACCTGGACTGCAACAGTGAATACACTCGAACATCTACATTTATGGTAGGTACACAACTGTACTATGTTCATCGTGTTTCACTGTTGCAGTCATTACTCTTGGGTTGAATCCCAAAGCTGAGGATGGGTGGCTGGGCTAAACAGGATTAGGAGAGGCTATGAGGCCCTGCAGAACTGCAGTGGCAAAGCCTGCTCTGGATTTAGAGTAGAGAGGTAAGTGGTAGTGCTTTGTAAAAGTGTGCACTGAACTCCAAGTTGCAGCCTCTAAGAGGTCTTTGGTTAGTACTCCTCTGAGGAAGGCTGCTGAAGTGGCTGCTGCTCTGGTTGAATGTGGCCTAATGCCCTTAGGCACTGATTTGCCATGCTGTGAGTAGCAGAAATGAATGCGATGGCCTATCCATTTTGAAATAGTCTGTTTTGAGAGAGCCTTTCCTTGTGATCCTGCAGCATATGCCACTAAAAGTTGCTCAGTCTTTCTGAAAGTTTTAGTTCTGTCCAAGTAGAAGCGTACCTGTCTGTGTATGTCCAAAGAATGCAGAAGTCTCTCACCCTTGTTCTATGGGTTTGGATAAAAGGTAGGCAAGTGAATGGTTTGGTTAAGGGCCACAATGGGCACCACCTTAGGAATAAATGTTGAGTTCGTCCTCAGAGAAACCCTGTCTGGATGGAAAATGATAAAAGGTTCCACAGCCATGAGTGCCTGTAAGTCCGAGACTCGTCTTGCAGAGGTTATTGCTAGGAGAGCTGTTTTCCAGGATAAAATTTTTATATCAGCTGTTGAGGCTGGCTCAAAAGGAGGCAGTGTGAGTTTTTCCAAGACATAATTGAGGTCCCATGCAGGTATTGGTGCTCTCCTTGGAGGTCTTATGTTTTTGGCCCCTCTGAGGTACTGCCTTATTAAAGGATGAGAAAAGATAGGTGGTTCCGTATTGTAATGGGCTGAAATGGCTGAGGCATGAATCTTAAGTGATGAAAAGGATAGGCCTTTGTCCAGCATCTCAGTTAAGTATTGTAAAATCTGAGGAATATTTAGTACAAACGTGTCAATTCCTTGTGCCTGGTTCCAAGCACAGAATCTCTTCCATTTTTCTGCACAAGATTTTCTGGTACTGGGCCTCCTGGCCTCCAAAATAACATTCATCACAGCTTAGGAGAAAGGAGTGTTCTGAATGGCTACATTATCTGCCATGCTGCCAGATTTAAGGTCCTGAGTTGGCTGTGCAGATCTGATTGTTTTGTTGGGTCAGTAAGTGAGAAATTTGAGGCAATGTCCAGGCTGGACCTTGAGACAAGTTCTTTAGGATTGGATACCAGTGCTGGCGTGGCCAGTCTGGGGCAATCAGTATCATTTTTGGCTTCTCGTCTGACCTTTAGGAGTACCTTGGGGAGGACAGGCAGTGGAGGAAAGGCATATAATGTTGAGTTTTTCCAGCTGAAGGATAAGGCATCCACTTTCCATGCTTGCTTGTGGCAAGTCCTTGTGCAGAATCTCTGTAGTTGGCAGTGGTGAGGGGAGGCAAATAGATCTATATACGGGCATCCCCATTTCCTTGTTATCATGCTGAAGACTTGTGGATCCAGTTTCCACTCGTGGGGGCCCATGAGGTTTCTGCTTAGTTCGTCTGCCAGAGTATTTATTTTTCCTGGAAGGAATTGTGCTTGCAGGTGAACTTGATAAGTCAATGCTGTGTCCCACAAAGTCATGGCTTGTCTGCAGAGGGGGTAGGAATGTGTGCCTCCCTGCTTGTTTATGTACCAAATGACTGTAGTATTGTCCGTCTTTATCAGTAGTTGTCCTGGATGAAGTAGATCCTTGAAAGCTGTCAGGGCATTGTGAACAGCTAGCATCTCTTTTTGATTGATATGAAAATGCATCTGGCTTGCGGGCCATGTGCCCTGAATACAGTTTCCTGCCATGTGGGCCCCCCAGGCATAATCTGATGCATCCGTTGTTAGTGTCTGCCTGGCTGTGGGCAAAGTGAATGGCTGTCCCTTGTTGTGGTGACAGGCCTGTGCCCACCATCGAAATTCCTGTTGCAGGCAGGGAATGAGGGTAATTAATGTTTCCAGGCTGTGACAATGTTGAGTCCAAACACTTTTTAGATACCATTGTAGTTTCCTCATGTGCAGTCTGGCATATGGAATTAGCAGAATGCAGGATGCCATGAAGCCCAAAGCCTGTAGAATTTTTCTTGCAGATAACTGGGTCTTTGTTGCCAACATTTTAAAGTAAGAAGTCAGTTGCCTTTGTTTGTCTGGCGTTAGATAAGCCATCTGGGCAGTTGTATTTAAGCTTGCACCCAGGAATATTATCTCGAGAGGGTACTAGTTTTGATTTCTTTTCGTTTACTGTGTACCCTAGGCAAATTAGTAATCTTTTTACAAATGCCAGATGCTTTAGTAGAATGTCCTTGTTCTCTGCTTGAATAAGGCAGTCATCCAAGTAAGGACATATTTGAATTCCTCTTTGTCTGCAAAATGCAATTACTGGTGCCAGGCATTTTGTGAAGACCCTGGGTGCAGTAGATAAGCCAAAGGGCAATGCAGAGAATTGGTAGTGCATTGAGCCAGCTATGAATCTGAGGTGTCTTCTGCAAGATTGTCTGATTGGGACATGCAGGTATGCCTCTTTTAGGTCCAAAGTTACAAGCCAAGCCTTCTTGCCCAGCATGGGCAGTAGCTGCTGCAGAGTCAACATTTTGAATTTTGGAACGTCCAGAAATGTGTTTAGAATAGACAGGTCCAGTATTGGTCTCCAGGCTTTGTCCTTTCTGGGTACCAAGAAAAGTCTCAAGTAAAATCCTTGTCCCTGCTCTTGCTGTGGTACTCCTGAATGGCCCTCATGTCCATGAGGGATGAAACGTGCTTCTGTGCCTCTGCCCATTGATTGTGTGGCAGGTGTGGCATACCTTTTGCCCTTGGCAGGGTTTGAAAGTGGAACCTGTAGCCCTGAGACACTATGTTCAAGACCCATTTGTCCTGGGTGATCATGTGCCAATTTTGTGAAAAAAGTGCTAGCTTTCCCCCTAAGGGGGCTGCCAAAAGATAAGTGCTTGGTTCTGGCAGAGGAAAGTCATTGGGACTGTTTCCTATATGGCTGTGATTTGTCTTCTCTGCTTTTAGAGGTAGAAGCACCCCATTGTTTAGGCCTGTATGAGCCTTGGGGCTGGGATCTGCCTCTGCGGCGTCTGTATCTGCCTCTGTGGCCTGTCTGACACTGGAAAGGACCAATTTTTTGTAGGCCAGTTCCTGCACTTATAAGAAATCCTTAACTGTCTGCATAGATTTCGCTTTGTCCTCCCTTTTCTTCAAAGCCTCTTCTGCTTTAACACCAAACAAAGTATCATGCTGTAATGAAGCATCTAATAATTTTGCTTTAACATGACCAGGCAAATTCTGTTCCTTTAACCAAGCATGTCGCCTAATGACAGAACCCGTAACAGCGGCCCTGCAAGAGGCCTCCAGAGAATCAAAACCACATTGCAAAGTATGCTTTCCCACTTGTTCAGTTGCATGCAATAAATCCTGCATTTCCTTGTTTTCTGCACATTCAGAATTTGTTAACATTTTCTGTTTAAGCAGTGACAATAAGTACTGCTGATATTTAAACATATGAAACTGACAATTTAAAGCCCTCACAGCCAAGGCAGCAGAAGTGTAAACCTTTATCCCCCCATCTGTCCAGTGCCCTTGAATCCCTATCAGAGGAGATGTTTTTTTTTGCAGTGGAAGCCTTGACCCCTTTGAGACCCTGAGAAATAGTTTCTGGGTCAGCAGCAGGGTTTTTATAAAGAAATTTATGTGAATCTGGAACCCTGTAGTATCTGTCTGGCTTAACAGGTGCAGGGAGTAAAGAGTAAGGGGACAGGCCAGACTCTGAGAATACATCTACAATGTCTAAAACAGCAAGAGGCCTGTGCTGAGGTAGTAAAAGAAAATCTAAGCCTTTTCTTAGATTCGGAGTAGTCTTGGCTCGCTCAGTGGAAGTGCTCCCTCATGGTATGCAGGGTTTCCCCAAAAGAATAATCCTCAGGAGGGGAGGCTGAAGGGATAGATTCTTCAGCATCGGAATCCTCATAGGGAGGGAGAGGAGTCAGAGGAAATGGAAACCTGACCTGAAGATGCATATTCTGTCTCTGACCTAGGCCTTTTCTCAGGAGGGGGATGGGAACCCCTGATCAAAGTAATTAGGTCTTCGGCCATTTTGAGCATCTGTTTTTTAGGCATGGAGGCCAGTCCATGGGCTTGCTGCACTTGTTTCTTTGTCTTTAGTGGTGCTTTAGTCTTTGCCTTTGAAGCTGTAGTCGGTTTTATATATAACTGTGTAGGCCTAAAAACACCCTCAGAAGCCGATGCCTGCTCAGCGGCTCCAGACCCATCTGAGGAAATATTTTCCTAGTGTCCAATACCTTGAGTTTCCAGAGGCCTAGTCTGCTTTATGTGGGAGTCGGAAGCGGCCTGCAGCTCTGAGGTAGTGGGCATCAGGGGCTGCGAAAACACCTCATTGAAAACCGGCGACTGGCTTAGAAAAAGCCTAGTTAGTTTTGGACGTCGGATGCCTGTCCTTTTTCTTGCGTTTCTTGTGAATTACGGTAGTCGGATGGCTATCAGACGACATCGTGTAATTAAATCTTCAGCCAAAGTAATGAAATGCAAAATCGTACCGACGCTTAATAGTGCTTTGGTTAAATCTAGCACAAAATCTGCAGTTAGCTACGTTGTGATCAGGGCCTAGGCAAGGAATAAGAATGGAAGTCCTTATGAGGTATTTGCTTCCCACAAGAAATACAATTATTAACTTTTTCCTGACAGTCTGGAGCAAGAAAAAAGTTTTCCCAACGGGGTACTTGGCTTTAAATGAAGACTTCGGATCTGAAATTCGAACACGAAAATCTCAAGAGTCGGCTGACTGGCACTTGCGAACTGCTTCTGCTTCGGGCACCGCACGGCAAGAAAGACTGAAGAAAATGGTGTCGGCTGCATCTTTTATACCCCTGGCACACTGACATCAGGGAAGAAGCGACGGCAACCGACACCGGACCAAGACTTTGGAATTCAGGCAGACTGCGAGTAGCCTGCCAGCAGGATAACCCAAGAGTAATGACTGCAACAGTGAAACACGATGAACATCTTCAGAATGTTCACTTCCTCAGAAAAAAGTCTGCTGCCAAGGTACAAGGCAGTGCTGACACCTGTTTACAAACTCGATTGTTCAACACACAGTTTGGAGGAAGGGTTTCCTAAATAATGAATAAAAAAAAAAATGGTGGGTTAGGGCATTATGGTTAAAGTGCTCACCTCATAAACACAAGATACAGGTTTTGATTCTGACTTCAGGTTGTTGGCTAGGCCCTTCAGAGCAGTTAGCCTAGTGTTCACCTATGAATGCTTCCTCCTCTCAGGAATAAACATCAAATACAACTCCCCATACTATCACTAGGGAACAGGCGGTCAACGTTCTCTTTAAGGCCAAGAGCACTACAACAATGGGCTCAGACAATACCTCAGGATGCCTTCTAAATAGCACGAAACATGACTCATTAGCCTCTCTGGAATCACTATTTAATCATAGCCTCTAAACAGGCTTCATGCCTAATGAACGGAGACTAGCAACATTTACCTGCTCAAAGAATGGGCCATCTACAAACTACTCACTAGTCTCGTATGCAAAGCCATGGAAAAGATCAATAGTCATAGGAAACCTCTAGACACTGGACCCAAAATTTGGTTTCGTCAAGGGCTGGTCATGCCTATTCAACCTGGTGAACCTCTTTGTGAAGGTCATCAAAGCAATGGATGATGGCAAAACAGTTCACGGTGCCTACCCTGACCTGGCCAAGGTATCTGAAACAATAACCAACTTGGGAGTGGTTGACAAACTCTATAAACCCTTATATCACCCAGTGGATAGCCAGCCAGCTCAAAAGAAAGGACCCAGGAAGTTAGAATTGGGGAGTCCCACCACGCAAAGAGGCCAGTCACTACTGGAATTCCTCAGAGACTGGTACTGGGACCTCTCCCCTTTTAGGTATTTACTTCTCTGAAGTAAAAGCCAATGTCAAGGGACTCCGGCTGACCAAATTTGCAGACGACTGTAAATTAGGAGTTGTCACAGAATCCCCCACCAACACTAATGTTGCCCAAGACAGACAGACAAATAACTGGTCAGAGCCACAGACTAAAAATAAAAAAAGTTATATACTCACCATAGCTATGCATCTGTGCTGTCCACTTTCATTCTTCCTCAATGAATGGGTTCGGATCCGATGCTCGGATCAGACCCTGCCACTTTCTCTAAATTCTAGGATCCAACTCTCGAGCTTCTCCATTACCGATAATGCCCCTGACTACTGGGTTACCTCAGACTGTTGTAATATTATATAATGGCAGCAAACTCAAAGTATTTAAATATTGATATGACAGAAAAGTGAAGTCTGACAGATCAGGAGCTCAAACAGGAACTATGGTTCCTAAAGACATGGAAGGGAGAAGGTGTAAGGGAAGTTGAGGAAGAATGACAATGAACAACACAGATGCATAGTTATGGGGAGTACATACTTTATCTGAGGTTGTCATCTTCATTTTTTCCTCACTGAATGGGACAGATTCCCCAGCTACAGTAATCTTGGGTGGCCCGCATGGAAGGAGATTTTAGAGAACCAGAGAACGTAATATGCAGCTCTGTTTCTGGAGATTATGTCCAATTTGTAACGAGCAATAAAAGTATGAGCATTAGACCATGTGACAGCTGCACAAAATGTCATCAATGCAGGCTCGAGCCCAAAAAGCAACTGATGTAGCTACTGACCTAGTTGAGAGTGCCTTTGGTTGTCTTGGTAAGGTTAGGCCTCTCATGGAATAAACATAGGAAATACAATCTGATATCCATTTGGCTGGTGTAGTTTTGGGGACTGGTTTTTCCATCTTATTGCTAGGGGAAAATAAATAAATAAAAAGGAGACAAAGAATTGATCAGAATTCTTTAGTCCTGTGAAAGTAAAAGTGAAGTTGCCTATATATAAATCTATAAGATGAAGGGTATAATTCTCCTATATGGTCAAATCTAGGGGAAAAAAACTAGTAAATTGATCACTTGATTAATAATGGTTTCAGAGACAACTTTTGTTAGAAAGGAAGGATTAGTGGGTAAAGTAACTATCTTTGTGAAAAATCAAATACGATAGTTTTTGACTAGAGTGTTTAGAGTTCAGAAACTCGTCTTGCTGAAGGTATGGCCAACAGAAAGACATTTTCCAAGACAGATACTTAAGGTTTCCTTTAGATGAAGGTTCAAAAGGTGGCTACGCCAAAGTCTGGTCTCAAGGAGGAGTGGGGTCCTAATTTGGAGTCTGAGTGAAAAGGTACCCATGGCCTTACATGAAGCAAAAGGGGTAGCAGGGTCTCCTATAGCTGGAGAGGGATGGTAACTGCACGTTGATGGTGGAGGACCCTGCTTTGACAGATGGTGGCACGGATATCTGTCTCTGTCTCTCATGAGCCCAAATGGAAAACCCCCTCCATTTCCTCTTAGAAATTTAGTCAAAGGTATGCGAGATGAAAAAAATATGGCAAACTGGAAAGGAAATCCTGGAATGTCTAGCCATCATTGGATTTGGAGAAACCATGCGGTCAACTTGAGGCGTGCAATGTCTGGGTGATACGTGATGGGTGACAGGTGATTCAGACTGGGATCCAGTGTCCGTGGACGATACACTAAAATGAGACCACAAGAAGGGAAACCACACTTGCCAAGGCCAGAAGGGGGCAGTGAGGATTACTTTGCTACTCAACCAGAGTGCTTTCTGAAGAAACATGGTCAGAGGCAGACTAGGGCAAGCATAAAGGAGACCGGAGGGCCAAACGTGGACTACAGCATCTCTCTGTGAATTCCCCGAGGAGGAATTAGAATAAAGAACCTACTGCATTTGTTGCCAAGGGGACAGGTGAATAGATCACAGCACAGTTGACCGTACTTGTGGAAGATCATATTTGCCACCAACTGATTCGGACACCACTCATGAGGCATCAGGATGGTCCTGCTGAACTCGTCTAAGATGTTGGACTTCCCCAGTAGGAGTGTTGCTACAAGAAAGTGGTTGGAGAAGATCTTCCACTGCCAAAGTCTCATTGCTTCTTGGCAAAGGAGTAAGATTCAATTCCCTAGTTTGTTGATGTACCAGACTACTGACATCATGTTGTCCATTTGAACAGCAACAGTCCCTAGTGGAAGAGAGCTCTGATGGGCCTGCAACTCTAGAAGCACCCCCTCTCATCTCCAGGACATTTATGTGCAAATTGGTCTCTTCTGGGCACCACATGCCTTGAATGGCACGTCCCACATAATGCCCCCACACACCAACTTTGAGGCATCCATGGTCAACGTGGCATTCAGGGGAGGAAGAATAAAATGGATGCCCTTGACAAATGTCTTTGGAGTATATCCACCACAGCAGGATTTCCTGCAAACCTGAGATAATTTTATTGGATGTCATAAGGGATGTCGATGAAGGGAACATTGTAGTGCTACAGTCCACTGATGAATTCTCATACAAAGAAGAGCAGCTGGTATTAAAGTTATTGCAACAGGTATCAACCCCTAGGGCCTTGAATACCATTTTTGCTTGGGGAGAATGATGAGAAAGAACCTGTCTGACATGCAATTTCAAAGTAAGAACTCTGTTTTGAGGCAGAAGAGCTAGACAATTTACTGTGTCTAGACAAGCCCCTATAAAACACCAAAAAACTTGAACTAGTTGAAGTTGTGACTTGGTAGAGTGATCATAATTCCCAGAGAGTGAGATAACTGGAGAAATACATGGCTCATTCTAGAGGATGCTTTGTCAGTGATTAAGGTGCCACTCATCTGAATCCAAGCAGTCCTAGATGAGCTGCTACCACTGCCATGCATTTGGTGAACATCCTGGGGGCTGTGGTGAGACCGAAGGGCAGGTCTCGGAACTGGTAATGACTGGCTCCCAAGTCATAAGCGTAGGTAACTCAGTACGCATCTTGAAGATCAATGGAGCACATCTAGTCATCCTTCTGTAAGAGGCAGAATGGACTGAACTGTGACCATCCGGAATTTGGAATTCTTTACAAACTAATTCAAATAGCAGAGATCCAAAATGGATCTCAGGTCCCCTGTTTTCTTTGGCACCAAGAAGAATCTTGAGTAAATTCTGAATCCTCTTTGGTCTGGAGAGACCTCTTGGACGACTATTTTGTCTAGCAGCTTTTGAATCTCTAGAGCTGCTAACTCCTTTTGATTGGGTGCATCATCAGGGACACATTTTTTTTTCCTTTCCTTTGGGGAACTTGTAAAAAGGGAATGAAATATCCTCTGGATATGATCCTTTGCACCCATGAATCTTTTGTAATGGCTATCCAGGCTTTAAGCTGCAAGGGCAACCCCCCCCCCCGACTGCCTCCAGTGGGGGACAGTCTGGCAACCTTTCAGAAGCACTGAAATGATCTGTCCAAGAAGGAATCTTGAAACCCTTGATTCTCTAAAACCCCCTCTGCCAGGTCAGTAGCACCTTCCATTGTAGCCATTTCCTTCTCTGCCTCGGGTAAGGGGGAGGAGTCTTCACATGATGCTTGGAAAGGTTCTCGATTTCCAGAACCACATATTTTTATCACCATACTGATTCCTAGAAAACAGTTTCTGTGAGGCTGAAAAGCAGATCCCCATAGCAGATAAAATCTTTCCATCTTAATCACTGCAGGAGTGTGTGTAACGGTTGGCCCAAACAAAGAAGATCATCAAAAGCCGTGTTGATGAATGATGCCTTGAAGGGCTCTGAAAAATCACACAACCGCATCTAGGCATTCAACTGGCTACTCATAAGGAACATTCAGTTGCTTGTGAGATTAACCTCATGGACATGTTTGTAATGGATTGCAAGATGACCAGTTGTGAGGAAAGACTTTTGTTCCTCTGGAGACATGGACCCAGTGGTAGAGTTAGACAGTTCCTTAACAAAGTCCCTCTGTAACCTAGTGGAATGTGCCAAGTAATTCAGTGACCGTAAGGTAAAGGTCACTAAGCATACACTTGCTTCCCAGACCTGTCAAATGCCCTAGACTCCCTATTGGCGGGGTGGACAGTGGAGCTCTGCTAGTCAGCTTTCTGGTGGCCGCTGCAACAACCATGGCATCTACAGGGATTCCCTTTGTCCAGTGTTGTATGTTGTAGGGGGCGCTCAACATTTTCTCCGGGCATTTGGGGATTGGTTCGACAGAGTCCAGTTCCTTCCATACCCTGCACAAGACAAGGTCTATAAGCTCATCTGTAAAGGGGGGGTAACCCAAAATGTAGATGGTCCAGACCCGAAGGCTTCCAAGAACACAGATTCCTCCTGGGAAGTAGTTTGGGAAAACCAACCACCATTCTGGTGAAGGATCTCTAAGTGGTCTCCAAACGGGACATCCTCAGGTGGAAGTCTAGGGGACCCTTCCCCTTCAACAAAATTGGTGTCTTCTGTAAGGGATTCCTGCTGGAAATCCAAGTGCCTCCACTTGCACAACCTCTTCCAAGGAACCTCTTCAGTGGGGTGCTCTGGACAGGTGTTGGAAGAAGCAGGAAGTTCCCTGGTGAGAACTGCTTGGAAGCTCATATAGGCTGGCGGTCTTTGAGGTGTTGGATGAGTAGACTCAGGCATAGGATCTGGAGAAAGAACAGGGATTGGAGCCAAAAGCCCAAGAGTCAAAACTGCTCTGGAGTGAGAGAAAACCCTCTCAATCACCTCAAAGGCAGAAGGGCCAGGAAATGCAGAGGACAATCTAAATTGAGCTCAGACTCTCGGCACAGATGACCCAAGGCCCTCCCAGACTTTCTGCTCCGAGAGAGAGGAGTCTGATCCAACCTATTCAATTTCTAATTCCAAGGAGAAGAGATGGCTGTGAAAACTTTGGAATCAAAGTCAACTCCGCAGATCTGACAGATGCTTCAGGTCAGAGAACAAATCGTGCTCCAGGGGGGTAAGAGCCGATCAAAAAAGTTGGTGTGGAAGATGAGCATCTTCAGATCAGACGGTTTGACTCTCAGAAATCTCAGAACTGAAGGCTCTGAAACAGCAGGTCAGATCAGAGAAGGAACGATAACAGACTGGACTGAACGTTTAAGGCTCAAGGATCTGATGAGAGACAGAGCCAGCAAGACCCCCATCTGAATCTATGTTCTGAGGAATTTTCTCATCATTCTATCCACCTCAGCTTCAGAAAGTCTTTGGGAGGACCTAATGGAGGAAGTGTAAGGTGGTCTGGAAGGCTTTTTAGGGGGTCTCCTGCATTGTCATCCCCTTTGGTTAAAAACTCTGTACCCATGAACTACCACATATATAGCAGTCTACTTAACGCCAAATGTGTTATGAGACCTTGGGACCCAGGTGGACAGCAGTCGCTCCTTTGATAATCACATCACCACAGTAGTCAGGAAATCCTACTATTTGCCAAACCTCATCAAGGAAAAAAAAGGTCATTGTTCCCCTCTATAATGGGTCTAATGAGTGCTGAGAGGAGTACAACACCCCTTTTGGAATGTACCTCGTAAGACATCTGCAGCAGCTGGAAAGGCCACAGAAGTACATCACAAAGAGGATTACTGGCCTCAAACAGATACCCTACACTAACAGTCTCAAAAAGCTCCAGCTTTACTCTAACATATCGCTTACTCCGAGGAGATCTCTGCTTAACATATAAAGCTATGTTAAACCCAGAGCTATTGGACTTGCTACACCTAAAGAAATCCCAATTCCTACAAGCTACATGCTCTAGGGACCTAAACCTTGTCACCACAAGCTACCTATGTCAAGCAAAGATCCTCATTAGCACTCTTCAAGAAAACTCTTGATGAGTGGATGGGAAATAGGAAATACACCCAGGGGATCACTTCTGTGGCTCTGCTCGACAGGGGCACAGGAAATTAACTTTCTTGGGTGGTGTAAGCCAGGGAACCTTGTTGGCTAGGCTTACTTAGGCCCTTGGGCCGATAGCCTAGTACCTACCTATGAAGAGAGACCTCAACCTCACAGAACCGAGGAGACTTGGTAATGGCAGACTTCAGGTCCGAACTCTTAAATCTTCTGAGGTGGCTCAGAAGGAAGCACTGAATTAGGAGATCATACAGGGGAGCATTTTTGGTACTCCCAGGGCTCCCTGGACTTCTGCGAGGGGGATTTGAGCCCCTGATGTTGATGCACCAGATGTAGTAGATGCAGAAAGAAGGCCCTTAAGCACCAGTTTGTTCTATCGCTAAACAGCTCTAGTGTTGAATCCAACACAAATACTGCAGGAGGTGTCCATATGTGAAGAGCCTAAACAACAGATGCACTCCGTGGGCAGTTGGTATCTTATGCCCACAGGAAGTGCACTTTTTAAAGCCAGTTGGCTTTTCAGCCATACTGCAAGTACTAGTATATAACTTTAAGTAGAAAAAAGATCACGAGTGAAAACTACATAAATTTTCATGTCCCTACACCCAAAGGAGCTTGAGAGAACACAATCCCAACTGAACCATAGAGCGGCAAACAAGACCAGAGGTAAGACGGTGGTCAGCGGCATTATGGGTAAGGAAGGAGCTCAGAGTCGGATCTCAGAATCTACAGAAAGTGGGAAAGTTGGATCAAAGGATGGATCCAAACCCATTCGTTGAGGAATGAATGAAAATGACATCAGATCTAAATGCTAAGAAATACACAATTTCCTTCAGGATGTCATCCACCCATGGTAACTATCATATTGATATTGATAAAAGTTGACTCAGTCAGGGATCTGGAGGGACACAATCTAGCCTTTGATCATCGTGTCTACAGTGGTGAGGAAATCACTCTGTTGTGCAACTTACAAACAAAAGTATGGCATCTAGGTCCAAGGAAATCATTGCTCCACAGTAACCGCATTCTTTAGACCTACATCGAGCACAATGCCCCCCCCCCCCCTTTGGTATGTGCCTAACTAAGCATATCCAACAAATATAACATCCACAAAGGTTCCTCACTAAAAGAATTCAGGGCATAAGTAACATGTCCTATGCAGACAGTCTCAAGGTCTTATCCCTGTATTCTGCCTCCTACAGGCTGTTGAGAGGAGATCTATGCCTGGCATATAAGGCATTGCCAGACCCCATCCTGATGGACACTTGGATATCTGCAAAACAAAACAGCACCACAATTACCCATTCTAAAGAGTTAAACCTTGCCCGTGACATAAATATGACCTGCTAGAGAGATAGCAGTGTATCCAGAGGCTACCCCTTCTCTGGAACAAGCTCCCTATCCATGTGAGGCAGAGTTCCTCCCTAACCCAATTCAAATGCAACTTGGACAACTGGATGGGGAACAGGAAATTCATTCTGGCTTGGCACCTAGGTCTTTAAAGGACACAGGCAGCCTGTAAATGGTTCATCTCCCATGTCCCTGCTTACACTCATCAAGGGTACCAGAACTTGTCAGAGAACAGGGATGCATGGCTAGGCTTACAAAGGCCCTTATGGTCGTCAGCCTAGTGAACACCCAAGAGCCTATAAATCTGCATTTGAAGACAGAGTCAATGATCATTCAAACTGCATCTGAAATGTGCAAAGGGAAATGCACAAGGAAAGATTTACTTTTCGAAGTAGTTAAAAGGCACATTTATCTACAACCTTCAGTCACAATCTCATCACAACACTACTCTCTCTTTTTGAAATTCATCTGCAGCAACTTAAAATTCACTGCAAATGTCTTTATTAAATGTCAAATATAATAATACTGACATGTCTCTCAGTATAATACAAAATGTCATTACTTAAAAAAAAAAAAACAACAAGAGTTTGCAGTATAAATTACCCAAACATTTAACTTGTGCTAAGATACTTATAAATAGGCAAAATTGGTCGTCTTTCCTTTTGGGCCTTAAAGGAGAAATCCTGAGGAAATAACAGTTTAATTATAGTAAACATAACATGAACATAAGGACCAGGTTGTGTAAAAATCTGCTCCCTTTAACTGAAAATAATGATAAATGAACTGCCCTTGGTGGATTTTAAGAACTCGATGCAACAGCTGACGAGCCCCATCAGGATACAGAGGGATAAATGATAAAAATACTGAACAGAGCTGGTAGTCTTTATAATCCAGTCTGCCTACTCCAATTTCCAGAATACTGCTTATCCTAAACTTGCTCATTTTTGCCAGTCCTCCTGTTCACTTAAGTGCTGACACAGCTGCTTTCTCTGTAGCTGCCATTTGTTTTATTGTGTTCTCAATTCTAGTATCCATTGTTAGTTTCTCAGACAGTCTGTAAACTCTTGTATTTCTCACAACCATATGCAACTTTTCCTGCACATTAAACATATACAAAACTGTTGGTTTGTTTATTAAATATTATACAGAACAGTTTGCAAACAGTACTTTCAGCTTCATATGCTGCAACCTCAAGGGCAAGGTTACATCATTTACTACCTTAACATTCTTTGATGCTGCACTTAACTATTTTCAAACCCAGTCTTCATTCCATTGTTAATTCTGACAAGACACTCTCCTATGTATATTAAAAAGCTAACTAATAAAAAATAAACAAAATCCTTCTACAAAACAATGGTCTCAAACTACTGGCCCCGAGGACAGATGTGACCCCCCCCCCCCAAGCATGTCAAGTTCAGCTCTTCATTCAGCTCGCAAGGGGAGGAGTATGAACTTTAGATGGATCATAGGAAGTTACTAGGCTATTGGCCCTAAGGCCCTTATAAGCCTAGCCAAGAGTTTATCCCATGCATATAGGATCACAGGAAGTTACTAGGCTAATGGCCCTGGATGCTGTAACATTACATTTAGAAACTGATGTAATATTCTAGAGGCTGATGTCTGTGACCACCCCTAATATATCTCCTGCCTGCAGGTCTCTGAAATGTACCATAGCTAGTATAATTCATGCTACTCATACCTTTGTTTCTACTAGGATCGGTTCTCCACAATTTGCCCTCTGTCTGAGGTGGGGATGGCAGAGGTTGCATAGTTCTTCTAGTGTTTCCCTGTCCACCCTGTATCACTCTACAATTTCTATGTCATACAGTCCATGGTAAGTCAATTGGGATTTAAACATCCTTCTCCTTGGCCGAAGTCTGACAGCAGCTTGAATTAAAACCTGTTGCACATACACACGAAGTAGACCAGCAGAAACCATTACTCTCACCCCCAAAGTCTAATCGTGCCTGTATTTCAAAAGGTTTTGAAGTTCAGAGTGGAAGCTGCACTAAATTGCTCAGCTGCTCCAACATAACACATTACCATTACGATTCCAATTTCAGTTCTCTCATCTGTTCAGCTGCAGTGAGACAGGCCCGCTTCATGATGAGTGTCATCAGCTGAGCTGTCCAAAACTGGCACCACATTGTTAAAGTCTCTGCACCCAGGATGGACAATTAAAATAGAAAGAGGGCGACTGCTCAGTCATTCCATGGCTGCATTAAAACATTTTACACCTTCACATTAGGTAAAAAAAAAAAAAAATTGTATTTTATTGACTGTTTAATTAGGGCAGAAGAATGCCTCGACAGCACTTACTAAAAAATAGTGACCAACTGCCATTCAGTGGAAGAACTAAGTAAAGTCATCAATTCGACGGATCAATGAATCCACTCCATCATTCACAGGCACTCAAACACAACCCTAGTAAAAACATTGGTTACTGTTTGGGTAGGATGGATATTCCTGTTTCGGCACCAAATTAAAGGTTAGGTATGCAAAGCTTGGTAAAGGGAATGCAACTGTTTCCTTATGATGCATTTCCTGTCTGGAAGGGGAAATTTGAGAATATGGAAACTTAGAAATCAAGCAGAATACGAGTGTACAGAATCCCCAGAAATTCAAGTGTTTGGCAAAGTGGCAAGTTACACATTGCTGGCTAATGACAGTTCTGGGCCTACTCACTCATTTAGTTGAATCTTCAATTACTGGACCTCTTGTCAATGCTGAAACACAGTTTGTGGCTGCATTACAACCTGAGAAACTCATGCCTGCCCAAGTCATTAACAGAGCTGACATTTTCAAAACATCAGCTTAGTGAATTCTACTGAATTCACTTGATAGCCATGCTAAACCTAAATGGCACAAGTTTGTTTTGTAGGACTGACCTGGAAGCACTTGGTTTAGCAGCTGGTTCAGTCATATAGTACACTAGAGAGGAGAATCAAACCTAACACTCCAGGGTGAAGATCACAAGCAAGGTCACAGAACTTAGTACTCTGACCTATACTGCCACACGGTCCCAAAAGGAATACTTTTTTTTCTGTAGCCGTTTCCGGTAAACACCAAATTTTCCCAATGACAGAGACTGATGAGTCAACTGGAAGATTAGTATGCCTATGGAAGACAAGGCTGTGACTTGCCATCCCAATGACTCACAGATGGCCATATGACATTCAACTGTTTATATCACAGTACACTTGTGCACACAGGTTCGGAGTTAAATACTAGTCAAATCAGTCTGCAGACTATTAAAAGTCTAGCCAATAAACTATATCCTAAAGGCTCCCTTCAGCCTCAAGGAGGGTAGCGGGATGTTGGTCTGGGAGAATCGGAGGCTGCTAATCCAATTAACTAGCTTTACACTGAAGTTGGCGAAGGTGCTACTCTGTTTGACATGTAGTGAAAAGTTTGTTCCAGAGATGTAGGGAAACACTGAGATATGAATCCGTAGTTTTAACGCAGTTTAGTTAAAATGCAAGCTTAATCATTGTGGCCAGTGCTTAAAGGCACAGCTTTGATACTAATTAGGAAGCAAATCCCATGGCTTCGTGAATGAACTACACTAAATGGACCAGAACAGATCAGATACATTCCTCATGATCAAAATGTGAGTATAAAAATAATTTGCCTTGTTACTGTATTTAAAGTTTTGCTAAATCGGTCAAGTGAAATGGCCCAAAGACCCCATTCAGTCACGGGTCCAGAGGTACACTGTAAACAGACACAGGCAATGCATAACATATTATAAAGCAAACTTGGTATTAAATACAGACCACAGTTACCTTACATTATTCTACACAAAGTTAGGACTGGTACTTGGCAAAAGTAGCATCCAATATATAGAAGTCACGGTGACTGAAAACTAAGGTACTTTTGTCATTGTAAATTTTAATATGAATAGAATTTTTATTGAATACAGTCAGTTACTTGGTAAACAATGAATAAAACAATAAGTACTGAAAATTAGATTACAGCAACTGAACTGCAGACAAGCATCAGCTACCTAACCAGCCAGTATGCACTCGATTACCTACATTTGGTTACATTATGTTAACCGCAGACAGGTCCAGACAACATATACTCAAAATGACTTGGCTGCAGTAACAAAGTTCCTTTAAACTATCTACAAAGGCAAAATTGTCAGTTCTACCATACAAAGCAGACGCAACAGTGTTGATAATCTAAGACGATGTATATGCGAATTTAAAACTGGAAATTACTTTCATTTTCTATGGTAATCTAGAGAGTAAAAGCACAAAGTGAACAGATTAGAGTGTTGCTTCAGGTGTTTACCCTTTGTCTGTGTCAGGGTTTAAAGTATTCCAAGAGGGTTTTTTTCTGAATTCAGTATACATGAATTTTGTCCACGTTCAAGGGACTGAAATGACTGAACAGCTTTCACCACATCTTAATTATCATCTGGGAAAAACCTTTAACCTTTTAAATCTGCAAAGCAAAAATATTAAAAAAGTTAATCACTGCACTTATTACAGAAGTTCTTAAAATGCATGAAGGTATGTTAAGGATGGCCCATCTGGCAGTACCTTAGTAGGTCATAGCTTCAAAATACTTCAGGACCAAAGGCTAAGTGGAAAAGGGGATAGTTACCTGGAAAACAGGCAGAGGTACTATGAAAACAGAGAGCAGATAGCAAACAAAACATGAATTTACACGTGTTGAGTAACCAATATGCTGTGATATTTGTTACATTATGAAGGATACAAAAACACCAGTCTAGCACGCAAGTGAATGGATAAATGTCCACGACACTATTACAAACAAAAGGACAAATGTCTTAAGCGTTTTGTTACACTGAGGTACTGCATCCCAGCATCTGGCGAGCTAAGTACCACAATGCATTTTGCCAGATTCTACCAGTACTTACTTGGGTCATTATTTCAATGTTGTGTCTTTCGGCTTTTCCCGGTTAGAGGTCGCCACTGTGGAACTCCGGTCCGCTAATGATTGGCAGTAGATTTTTACGTGCCAAGTTGCCATCTCTGACGCACAACCTTCAACGAAGGTACGCCCATTCACGCATGTCTCCACACAGAAGACGTTTTAGCTGAGAATCGAACAGGACAATGTCTTACTGTGAGGAGACAACGCTACCGCAGCACCACCGCTGGGTCATTATTTCAATAAAAAGCTTAAACTTTTTTTTTAAAAGCACAGCTTAAATAAATTTTATGTTTTCACTGGTGACATCTTGTCAGGCAGGGCTCCAAGGACTTTAATGGATGCGTGCCTGTGCAAGCACAACAATCGTCCATTGAATTGTATGTACACATCCTGCCCCCCACCTGAATTGATGTCACGGAGGTTAAAGATTGCCCTTGTTTCTCAGTGGCATTAGCACAGGTAAAACACATTTCGAACGGCTTTTGCCTATTTTTTTTTTTTTTTTTTTTTTTTTAATTGCTACTACAATGAAGATCCTAATCAGCACTTCCTGCCCTACAGTACTGCAATCATGCAAGTGGGACAATACACCAACAAGGCTGTGGCTGTCTGGAATGGGGAAAAGGTTGTATTTGTCTCAAATGAGACTGCAATTTGGGGTCCACATTTTGAATCAAACGTTAATTGCAACACAGAGCTTCTGGGATGGAGATTCCAATTATACTACTTAAAGACATGCAACAAAAATGTTGTCAACTGAATGTTGTCAACTGTGGCACGAATATCAGCCAAGGAGCACATTCCTGAAATATTCACTAAAAGTGGCCATGATCTTTTACATCATTAACTAATCGATAATTACCTGAACGACAGAACACTGTGCAACTGGCAGTCCAGTTATACGGGGTCTGCTTAGCTTCTCTTAGCAGCAGCGACTAGAACAGTTAAACTCATGCAACCTACAAAGATAAAAATCACAGAGGACCACATGCAAGTTAAGGATGTTCCACCCCTCCCCCAACATCACATTCTGCCGCTAAGAAAACAGGGTATGAATGGACTGATTAATAGTACCCTGGACACCACCTTCAGGGAAAGACTGCTGGTCCTATACAGAGCCCTTGTGAAACATTAAATAGCTTCTTCAACAAAAGACCAGCATATAAGAAATCTGCCTATTGGAATTATAAGTCACCAGCAACAAGAACCTCCTAAACACAATCTTCAGAACCACTGAGCCAGCTGGCTCAAAAAATTATGAGTAATCAAGTCAAAAGGAGGAGATGGACGCTTTAATAAAGGCCCAAATGAAAAAGCTCTTCCAGAAGTATTTAAATCAATCTATGCTTAGCCAAAGTCCAGTCTTCCACAAAGCCATTACGTACAGAGACAGCTGAAGCATCCATCTTAACCACAGAATAACTACTAAACCCAAATCAGACAGGGAGACTTCCAAGAGAAATGCACATCGAGTAACAGCTTAATTCTAGCTCTAAGAGTGTGAAAACAGAAACTTAGACAAAGCCAGTGGACCTAAATTTCTGTGTAAATTTCAGTAACTGGCTACTAAGTGCACTGCCTGGTTGCCAGGAAAAAAGAAATGGAGAACCTGAAGGAAAATCAGCTACAAAAGGTGACAAAAAAAACCCCGCAGACTGGGAAAGGTACTGCAGCTGTTCAGCAAAAAGTAGTGCGAGCTCCAGACACTACTTCCAGTAACCTACAAGTATAAGCCAAATGCACACAGACCTGACTAAAATAAAATCAGAACACTGATGGAATATATTAACTCAAACAATAAAAGGCTGGAAAAATGAAAGAAGCTTTTAAACAGCTATTCAAACATGGTGATAAAATTGCAAAACTTAGAGGCCAAAATGAAGAACAGGCTGGCTGAATAGGAGACGGAGCTAGAAGAAACACAAAAAGAATTAGAGGACAGGGCATGAAGGGAAAACCTGAGATTTTCTGCTGTACCAGAAAAGCTGGAAGGGACAGGCTGTATTAATTTTATGAAAGCTCAAAAACAACTGGACTGGTATTCCACAACAGGAATTATTAAATTGAAAGGGCACATCATGTATATGCTCCAAACCTCGCTATGAGAAAGCGACCTAGACCTTTAATAGTAAAGATGTAATCTTACCACCAGTTCTAAAGTGGGAGACAGCAGAGTGTTTGTGGAGAATGACACCACCAGCTAGGAGTAAATTTATTCCATTATTCAAGGAACGTTGAGAAGCAGGCATAAGATTCAAACTGCTGTACCCAACGATCTAAAGATTTTTCCCTGGAAGGACAAAATCATTTTTTGATGAAGTACATGCCAAAGAGGTCCAACAAAAAGTGAGCTTTGAAACCGTAAGAAATTCTGCTTCTTTGTTCTTCTGGTAATAAAAACCAGAGAGAGACTGTGCCATTGAAAACTTTTCCAATGTTTCAACAGAAAATGCTTGAAAAACACAAAAAAAGAGTCGGTTAGAAGAATAAAGAAGAAGTTGGAAATAAAGCAGAGACAGGATATGAAAGATGGAGATGAGGAACTCACGTAAAACTGAAGAGCAACAAATAACCAGATCCAAGAGCACCCGTGGAGACAATGATTCAACTGCAGCAGTAAGATAGTAGAAAACAGGTTTAATTCCAAAACGATTCCTTTAGCACAATAAAGACAAGCGCTTTCGCCTGGACCATTCCAGGCTTTCTCAAGCTTGTCTTTATTGTGCTTTGTATTGTGCTAAAGGAATCGTTTTGGAATTAAACCTGTTTTCTACCATCTTACTGCTGCAGTTGAATCATTGTCTCCAAAGATGGAGATGAACAGGAATAAAACCAGTAATTTGGAAATTGACAAATGTGAGACTATAAAGAAATAATTATATCTGTGAAACATGACAGAACAAGAAAATCTGGAAAAACTGGACTTTTTTTGGACTATGTTAAACTTGTAGGGGTATACTACCCTACTTCATAGGTAGGTACAAGGCTGTTGGCCCTAGGGCCTATATAAGCCTAGCTAAACTGTACCCTGGCTTTTGCCACCCAAGAAAATTATTTTCCTGTGCCCCTGTCAAGCAGAGCCAAAGAAGTGATCCCAGTGGTGAATTTCCTATCTCCCATCCAATCAAAGATTTTTCTTGAAGAGTGCCAATGAGGAGCTTTGTTTGATATAGATAGGTAGTTTGTTCCAGAGTATGGAAAGTCTCTGGGACAGGAATCTATCCCTCCAGCATGTTCTGTTTATTGTGGTGACAAGGTTTAGGTCCCTAGAGCGTGTAGCTCGGAGGGATTGGGATTTCTTTACGTGGAGCATGTCCCAACAGCTCTGGGTTTGACATAGCTTTGTACGTTAGGCAGAGATTGCCTCTGAGTAGGTGATATGCGAGTAAAGCTGGAGTTTTGAGACGGTCTGCGTAGGGCATCTGTTTGAGGCCGGTAATCCTCTTTGTGAGGCCTTTCCAGTTGTTGTAAATGTATTATGAGGTACATACCAAAAGGGGCGTTGTACTCTATAATGGGTCTAATGAGTGATGAATAGAGGAGATTAATGAACTTTTTCCTGGATGAGAAACCGTTTGTGATGAGGTGTGCCACGTAGAAAGATTTCCTGACTACTGTGGCGATGTGATTATCAAAGGAGAGAGACTACTGTCCACCTGTGTCCCAAGGTCTCTTATCACACTTTTGGTGTTAAGTAGACTACCGCCTATGTGGTAGTTCATGGGTACAGAGTTTTTACAAAAAGGGATGACAATGCACTTTTTGGCATTGAGTTTGAGGCCATGGCTTTGACACCAGGCATCTGTCTCAGTGAGGCCCTTTTGTAGGATGTCCACATTGTTAGGAGTTTTGATTATGGCTCCTAGTTTGCAGTCATTTGCAAACTTGGTTAGCCAAAGGCCTTCTGTGTTATTGTGTACGTCAGACAAGTATATACCAAACAGGAGAGGACCTAGGACTGAACCCTGTGGTACTGTACTTGACACTTGTCTGAAGTTGGATTTAGAGTCTGCTACTTTCACAGTGTGGGTTCCGTCAGTGAGCCAGCTGGCAACCCATCTTGTGACATAGGGATTTATACCTAGTTTAGTGAGTTTGTCTATAATTCCAGAGTGGGGGATGGTGTTGAAAGCCTTGGCGAGATCTAGATAGGCTGTGTGAACCACCTTACCCTCATCTACAGCTTTGGTGACCGCTTCAAAGAAGTCTATAAGCTTTAGGAGACATGACCTGCCTTTTACAAACCCGAACTGGGTAGGGTCCCTGAGTTTGAAGATTACCAATGTCATTGTTTATAAGTTCCATGATGATACGCTCCATAACCTTGCTAATGGGGCGGTAGTTCCTGGGGTCTATTTTGGCTGCCCCTTTGTGGAGTGGGATAACCGTTGCTGTGCACCACTCAGTGGGCACAAAGCCTGAGGTGAGGCTATGATTGAATATGGTACTTAGTGGGGTGTCAGTTCGTTCTGTAGTTCATGTAGAACACAGCCTGGGATGTTGTCAGGTCCCATGGATGCTATGTTCTTGGCTTTGTCATTAATGTTTGGAAAAATACTCAGGAGAGGGGAAGAGGAGGGAGAAAGTTAACTGCAAGTAAAACAAAATTGTTTTCTTAATGGCACTGTTTTAATAGTGTAGGATTTTTTTTGCAGGCTATAAAAGTTTACCAAGTTATTTTTAAGTTCAATCAGGATACTAATTTAAATAGGTGCTACTGTTTTTTTCTCTCTCCCTCTCCCCCCTTGTTCAGCTTTAAAAAATGTAGGCCACTGGTTAAAAGGACATGACAAAAGAAAAGTTAGTGTGCTTTTACTCATTCTTGCATACCGGAATGACTGAGTTAAGGCCCTTAGCCAAGTCTAGTAACATTTTAATAAAAAGCAAGTAAATGAAAAAGAATATTTATTATTATAAGGCTTTTTTTCTAGTTAAAAAATGTATGCTTGGCAGTTTTTTTTAGTCTGCTTCTCATGTCTCTAGGAGACAATCTGATGAAGACAAATGGGGAGAGCACGTTTTCTGAAAGCATTCAAGTGTTTTCCCAGCTGAGACAGCTACAAAGATAAAACAAAAACCAACATTACTTAGCAGAAGCAGAGGCTGTACCATGCATCTTAGTATGGATAACCTTTCCTTTAAGTTGTCTCAAGTCTGTAAGTGCGACTGTCAGTTTGGAACATCTGTTACAATTAGGAGGGTAAAACTTCAATAGTTGAAGATGTACACAGTTGTGCGTTATTAAGTTGACAGGTTTTGGGGTAGTATTAGTGGTGCGTTTTTGAGTGCTTTCAATACAACAAAGTTTTGTAAGATGCGAATAGGCTCAAATGGATATGACAAAATAATAACTGTACAAAAGACCAACCTGCCAAACATTAGATGCATGCAACACAAAAGCTGGAAGTAGACATTTAACAAAAAAGCTGTTATACATAAAAGGTCTGAAATAATATTTTAAGACTATGATGCTTTCAGTAATGTCTTTAAATGTCAACGGTCTCGCAGACAAATACAAAAAAGAAAGTAGTTCAACAGTCTTTTGGCTTTTCACAGTTAGGGGACGTCACAGCAGATCACCAGTCTGCTAATGAGCGGCAGTGGATTTTTACGGTGTTGAGTTGCCAGCCCGGTGCACAAACTTCAAAGAAGGCACACCCACACACCTACCTGCAGGTCTTTATGTTTACTCAACCACAGGGAGGACATGCAGACTCCGCACAGAAGGTGCACCAGCCGAGAATCGAACCGGAGAATCCTCTTGCTGTGAGGCGACAACGCTAACCACTGCACCACTACGGCCTTCACAAAATAGAGAGTAGTGAACCATATTAAAATGTAGAATGCAAACAGCTATGCTACTGGAGACACACTAGGAAAGAACTGAAAATGTGAGTTTGATAAAGAAAAGGTTTTCAGGGTGGTTATTCAGTGGAATACCTGGAGCAAAGTAAATGAGTTATACCTAAATTAAATTGCAAGAGGAGCTCCAATAGTGATAGAAGAGAATAAAAAAAAAGACATTACTGGTAGATTTGTAGTACTAAGGGGCTATTTGCAAGAGAGGAGGATTACACCAGCATGTACCTGTAATCCACCAAAACTGTTATAATGGAGCTTAAGAGAATTCTGGGAGAAATAATCAGCTTTCAGCAAGGAATATTACTTATAGGTGAGAACTGAAATAGGATTTAAAACTGTGAAGATGTATCAAAGGGGTGCAGAAGGGAAAATATAACAAAAGGAGTGTTGGTTTTTTAAGAAATTTATGAAAATATTTGGCATGGAAGCTATGCATTCAGTATTAGGAGTTTGGAGTGAATTTACATATTTCCCCAGATACAAAAACAGGGCTAAGCTAGACAGAATTTACATTTCACAGGGACATGCACAATTAACTGAAGGTCTGGATACACACCCAATAAACTATTTCAGACCATGCACCAAAAACCAAAATAAAAACACAGGGTACTGAAATAAAATGAGACATTGGCACTTTCCCACTTATCTGTTGAAAAAAAAAGGGAGAGGAATTTAAGGAATGTGTAATGGAAATTATTCAGAGTTATTAGAGAAACTGGAGCATTTCTCCCCGGGCCTCCGCTGAAAACAGGCTCTGTGGAACCTAGTCGGACATTCCCGGTCAACAAATGTTAAATAAAAATAAAAATAAATAAAAATAGAAATTTCTTCTGAAAATATAGCTAGGGAGTGGGATAAAATTAAAGTGTGGTTTAAAAATAGGGTGGAAATAAAAAAGGGAGATATGGTTAAGTAAAAAGAATTATTTGGATGGACTGACAAATGTGTAGGAGCATTTCAGAAATATATATATATATATATATATATTACACACACACACACATGCATACACACACACACAAAAAACATCTGCTTTTCTTTGGAAAGGATCACGGTGACAGTAAAACCATAATGTAGGAGTTTTGCCCACCTCTTTTTTTTCATTCCTTGTCTGAAATTTTACCAGCTGTGCCTCGGTCCTTATGAAGACCCAACACTGGTCTCATGCCAGCACTCCATCTAGTTTGCGTGTGAGGCTCCCACAGCGTTGTTCTCATTGGTTATTCTTACATCTTTGAATGCTTATGTACATTAGTTTTGCTAATTATATAGAAAACCACATACTTGCATACATATACTCCAGAATATTGTTTTATCTGCATTTTCCATGACTGTAGTTTTGTCATTAATGTAATTAAAAACATCAATATTTATAACACAGGATCCTAACTTAATACCCATGTTTCCAGAAGAGATTTATTCGATCTACTGTACATTTTCAAGAGACCTGTCCACTAGATTTCTTTTCCTATTGATTAAAAGGGACACAATCCTCTGTCGTTCCTGTAATATTTGTTCTTACATTACATTTAAAAAACTGGTTAGATAAACAATGTTTGGAATGAAACAAAAGGCTTTCAACTGTGAAGAAATCATTCATGTTCTTAAATGGTCTAACAATCTTGTACATGTAAAGCGCAAAGAAACGCAAGAATAGATTGCAGGAGCATCTGATGTACATCATTAACAAAAATTCTCATGCACATTTTGTGACTTTGCCATAAAATCACTAATAATTTTACGCTACTAAATTATCAGTAAATTTAGAGATTATTGGACGGATAAGAAGAAAAAAAGCTATTGTTATTGACAATGCCATCATCTAATTCCCTTTCAAAATGAATTTAGATTTTAATAGGAAGATTTTTTTTTTTTTAACTAATGCAACTGTTGCAGTTTTCCTATTGGACCTTTTTAAGTAATTTCTTTGTTTTTTTATATAAAATGTATGTGCCAGTGTACTTTTGAATAGTAAATTCAAACACACAAAAGCACAAACTGTATGCCAAAACAGCATCTAGGACACAAAACAAGGCACAGTCCCTTCATTCGAAATTTTATTAACCACTTTGTCACGCACTTTCATCTCTGTCTTATTCACTTATTTTATTGTTCTGAAGAAGTCTCTTAATAGTCATACTTGTATATGCACGCAACAAATAACACACCCCTGAATAACCAATAGTTACACAATCCTAATTAAAATCATTGTACTTAAAAGCCTGCCAACAAAAATCATTACATAACAGAGCAAGACATAAGGTCCAATAACAAAATTATCACAATCATATAAAAACATATAAAAATATATAAATATAGATGCATAATTTCAGTCAATATCAGATAAGAAACCTAACAGTCTTATATTCTATATGTGTAAAAAAAAGTGCATCAAACATACAACAGCAAAAAGGCACAATTTTCAGACTATAAACCAATACCATTATTAATACAATTCTCTCTCTAAAGCTCTTAATTTTAAGAAGCAAGAGGTAGAGAAACCGTAATTAATCCCAGGCCATTGGGTCACACTGACCCTCAGTTGCCATGAAGCCTCTTGTCTTTCAAGAGGTAGGGTACAAGCCCCCCCCCCTCAAATCTACGTCCAATGCCTCAATGACAGTAAACATAAAAGAATGACCATTAAACTGATTACAGTGTCTTGCTAATGCATTGGTATCTTTATTCAATATAATGTCTCTTAAATGTTCGTAAATCCGACATTTCAGTTTCCTTTCGGTCTTGCCTATATAAAATACAGGACTGACCATACAAAAGGCACAATAAACCACCTTTTCTGTTTAGCAAGTGCATTTCTTATTTAGTTTAACTTCCACACCATTAATACTAAAGATGGAACCCTCACATATAGGCACAGTAGTTGCAAAACCCACGTTTTTTTCATGGACCACATAACCGTGGTGTTGTCTGTCTTTAGCACTTGTAAGAAATCTTTCACAGTTTGCATAGATTTATCTTCATCTTCCATCTTTTTTAGAACTTCTTCAGCCTTATTACCAAAGAGATGGTCCTGTTGTAAAGCAGCATCCAACAATTTCGCTTTAACATGATCAGGCAGACAGCTACATTACATACTCTGAATAATTAAAAGAAGCTAAAGTACCTAGTACAAGAAAATATTTCATGCAAAAGTGGAAGACATTTCTTGAAATGTAGCGCACATGATGGTTTACACCTCCCCATATTAATGCTGTACATGGTCTTAACTAAAGTAATTTAGATTTGGCTTAATTTTTCAATTAAGGCTCATGCACACATTCTCGGCACATCCCACAGAGAGCAGACCATTTTTCTGTCAAAACTTAAAGTAGTTTTTCAATCAAGTCCACAAAGATGACATGCTTCTCCTCAAAACTTGAATTATGTTAGAGAAGATACTGTCTCCTTCAAAACTAGCAAGTTCAGCAAAAATAGTTGCCATGAAACACACTTTTTCTGTACACTTACTTCTAGCAGAAGGATTTTAGAGTTATATGCTCCAGTGTCTAAACTGCCCTACCAGATATTCATCAGTGAAATAATCAGTTGATTCACCAAAGTAAAAATATATCTCATGGAAGGCACTTTTCTGGATGCTGTTACTTCTAGCAGGACTTCAGAGTAACACACTCGTGTTAACCATCTTGCACAATATTCCACACTAAAGCACCATCACTGAAAACAAATCTATGCGACACTTCCTACCAAGTATAAAACCTTCCACAGCCAGTATTCAAAAGCTTTTGACCATCTTTCATACGCATAGTGCTTCTGAAGAAGCACGAGGGTGTGTTGGCATAAATACAGACACATGGCACCAAAATTCAGAGCCTTTATTCCATGCAAGATACCAGACTATCTTTGCTACATCTTCAGTGATGCAGCTGTCAGGTCATTCAATCTTGTGGGCAAGATTAAGTAACTCCTAGAGGACTTGTCTTTCAAAATTCTGTGAAAAGTTGTTGCCATTGCTTATGTACAGGAGAAAGGAAAAGTGCGTCTGTGGACGTCCTATCCCACACAAATCCCCCCACATCGTGTGTGTGTGTGTGTGTGTGTAAGAGAAGGACATCTGTTCATGTACTGTTTATCAGTTATTCCAGAAACAATTATAAGTTGGGCCAGCACTCTGACACAGAGGGATAAAGCCCTGACTATGGTCACGCTGACTCAAGTTCGATTAGCGGCTCGGGTGTCAGAAGCACTTGCAGGAGGGCTGAGCAGTGTGTGGGTGTTCCTGGTAGTGATCCCTGATGGAGGCTGGTGATACTAACATAAGGGGGTGCAATTCAACAAGGGAAAAAGGTGGCGGACATGGCTGAGCTACCACGAAGGCAGGGCAAAATGCCACACCATCCCCATTGCACAACTGCTTCTTGGATGTACCATGTAAAATACAGGAATGAAATGGGGTAGGCTACATAAAATTAAAACCCCCTCCAAAGCTTACGGTGATGGCAAGACCACCCTGGATGCCCTTAAGCTCCACAATAGCCCTAGCATACATTCTGATAAGACTGGGAGAGTAAGAAACTGCTAGCCTACCCAGCTATTCACTGGGGGGGCACATGTGTAGAAAGGTCTTAGGATGAAGCAATGACAGCAAAATAAAAGGCTCAAAAATGATTATGAGTTAAGCTGCTGGTTCTCTAAGTAAAGGTTAAGGCCCTTGCCAAACAGTTGACGGACTCTGATGCCAGTACCTCAGATGTCCACTTCAAGCTGCCTAGAAAAAGAAAACTGTAAGCGAAGTCTCAAACAGCTTCTGTTGCAACCTCTCTTTCCCAGCCCTTGAAGGATGATTATGTTGTGGCTGTATCAGAGTCCTCAGACTATTCATCTGATTCTTCCAAACCCTCTAGTGCTCCTTGAGAGGCCACTAAGGGGCAGGATCCTAGCATGTCTTCCAGGCCAGAAGTACCCTACTTATGAGAAAGGAGAACCACACACATATGGAAGGGCCGGATGACGTCTAACAAGTGCTTCAGTAACCTGTACAGGGCACATCTACTGGTCCATAACTCTGCATTTACTGTGCCTTTCTAAAGGAAACGCAAACCTTCTCTGCTTCCTACAACCCCTTCTTCAAAAAGATCTAAGAAGTAATGGTTTTCCTTTGCAAAATGTCTTTTTAAAAGGCTTTCCAGTCACTTCAGACTGCTTCTCTTCCCCATTTAAAAAGGAAGAATGTCACGCTCCTTCACACAGTGATCTTCAATCTGACATGCTTCCCATGTATCTTCTCCTAATTTCTTTGGAGTCAGAATCTGAAGAAAATATTTCTTCAAATTCACAAATGGAGGAAATGTTTTTCTGACACCACAGGCAGGATGAAAGACCCATTTCAACTGGAGCAAAATGAAAGTGCTGCAGAAACCCCTAAGCCTTTGGCTGCTACTCCTGTCATTGGTACAATGAAGGATGCGTGCTTCACCTAACAGTCAGGCAGGCTTTTCAAGGCACTGGCTTGTACAGTTACTTTCTTCAATTGCAGTTTCTTCATTGCGTTCCTGGATTTTCTCAGTCACACAAGCCCCTAAGCAATATTGGAGATGTTATCATGCTGTACATGCAGTCTCTAGAGTTGTAGAAAATGGATCATTAATACACAGATATGCATGGCTAGGATCCCAAAACCTTCTTGAGGATGTTAAATCTCAAATTATTATTAATGCTCCTCTTGATAAGGAAGCATTATACAGCACCTTGACAGATGAGGACCTCAAGAGAAAGGGAAACTGACTCAAGGGGTTAAGCAGATTGTTCAATCCCTTCTCCCCATATAGAACAGAAACTACCAGTTTAGATGGAACTATTTAAACAATCCCAACAAAAATTAAGGAAAGTTAAAAAGCAATAGCAGAGAAAAAGAGTGGCACCTCATCCCCATTCTCAGCGTAAGAAAAATTACCTACGCCAACCTTCCAACCCCCTTCCTTCTCCACTCTATCTATACCTTTCAAGGACTCTATCTTCCCCTTTGGAACCAGATCACAATTATTCATGGGTGCTAGAAATCCTTCACAACAGACAGACAGCAGTGGGACTCTCTCCCTCCAAACCCAGGCACTCCCCCTTACCCTCAAAAACCAAACCCACGCCTTGCCTGCCATCATTTCCCTGGAGGCCTGTTCTGGACCTGTACATCTTAACCTTTAGGGTTCCAAAGTTCAAAATGCCCACTCTGCAGTCCCTTCTTCCACAGACTCCCCCTTTAAGTTTTGTGTTCAGTGTAGACCTAAAAGATGCTTACCATCATATTCCAATTCACAGAAGATTCATACATGCTTCAAGGTTTTCTGGTTCACGTTTTCAAATTACTTTCTTTACCCTTTGTGAATACCCTGGGAGCTGTGGATAGATACCCTGGGAGCTGTGGATAGATACCCTGGGAGCTGTGGATAGACCAAAGTATTCAGCACCTGCGATTGCCTTCTGCAGACTGCAAGGCATTTCCAAATTTCCCTTCTTGGACTGCTGCCTTATTTTTTGCAGACACTATTAAAAACAGTCAAGAATATGTTTCAAAATTCAGGTTTTTGCCTCAATCTGGACAAAATCTCTCATTCCTTCTACTTGTCTGCAAGAGATGTCCCTTTCCTCCTTTTCTCAGGTGAAAATTTTGAAAGGAGTACTTCATATTAACCCAATAGAGATACTGGTCTCCTGCATGGAATCTTAATTGTGACAACTTACCCTTTTAACCTTTCAAACCACTTCATCATGCCGATTTAACATTCTTAACATGAAAACAGCCTTTAGAGCGGACCTCAGCTGGGAAGAGTACCTTTTTTTCATTTAAATTTATTTACAGTAGGTTGACTGGGTTAGTCCCACGAGCCAAGAGTCTCTTTTCAGGGAAAGACCTGAGGGGATAATCCTACTAACTAGGGGAACTTGCCCTACTTTAAAAAAGAAAGAGAGAGGACAGCAAGTGAAGCACTCTCTGGAACTGCTAGGTGTCACTGGAGGTTTGCTACAGTAGTTCTGGGAATCCCTTGATGGAGGAGAGTGCATCAAAGCTGGAGAAAGCAGCAGGGAAAAAAATAACTGATGGAAGGAAGGAGGAGATGAAATAACTGTTACAGAGATGGAAAAGGGGAGGATTGGAGACTCAAGTCCTAATACATTTGATACACCAGGCAGAGCCAAAGGAAGGAAAAGCTAGACGGAGTGAAATTGCAGAGTGTTACAGGAAAAGAAACAAGAGACTGGAAACAACTGCTGGTGAAGGGAAACCAATGGAGGTATTCTTAGCTTGAGTAGCAGCCAATTTTCATGGTTTACCTCTGCAACAGGGGTTTTTTTTTTGTTACCGTAAAGTAATACAGAAAGGCAAGGAAGAACAGAAGGAACAGGAGTGAAGACAAATGGTTGCAATTTCTCAGCCATAGGAAAAAATGACCAGTGGATAGAACAAAAAGTAAAAGTGGTGGCAGTTTGAACAGATACAACATTATGGACAGTATTCAGACACAACATTATGTACAGTATTATTTTGCCAGTACCATTTAAAGTAGTAAGAGCATCAATTCATTTGGGAGCCGAAACTTTTGTGAAGTGATATCTGAAAGCTTTAACTGGCTGGAAATATTTATGACAAACTGAAAACAAGTAACTGAGCAGCACCATGGAAAGACTATATTTCACAGCTTGTGACTACAACTAAAAAAGAAAAATAAACGTTTAATTTAGAACTTCAGATATGGATCAGCATGGGTTTAAAACTGGTTTTCTTTCACTATGTAGTAAAGAACATAAAATTAAAAAATAAATATGCAACAAAAAGAAATGCATGAACTGGGGATTAGGAAGTGTGAGTAACAAGGGATGTAAAAGATGGGAAAATTCAACAGATGTCAAATATAATAATTGTAAATAGTAAAAGGTTTTCTTAGGTACTGGGGTCAACCCAAAGCACGTTAATTCTGCGGGATGAAAATCCTTTAGTGCAAGGACGCAACAAAGATGTGGCCAAAGCGGGGCGAGGGGACATACAGCAAAACATGCAACCCTGCTTGCAGAAAATGTAAAGCATTTGGACACTTCTGGTTTGACTGCCCCATATTAGAAGAGGAAAACTCAAAAGAAAGATGAGCAGTAAAAAAATATTACAGAAGATGTTGAAATAAAAAGTAGCATGGGGGAGGGGGATGCTGAAGAGATGTCAAACAATGAAGAGGCACTTGGAGAGTAAAGAACAGTTCAAAGAGGTTAGTGATGAACAGATTTGCAATTTTTAGAAAGTAAAGAGGAAGAAGATAGAAATTGGGAGAGACTAACAAGAACTACACAGTGAAAAATCATCTGGTAGGAGGCTTAGGAGAAAGCAAAATAAGATCTGAAAGTAAAACACAATAAATTGGGAGAGACTAACAAGAACTACACAGTGAAAAATCATCTGGTAGGAGGCTTAGGAGAAAGCAAAATAAGATCTGAAAGTAAAACACAATAAAAGGAAAAGAATGAAATAGGAAATCCACCATTAAAATGTGAATACCACCATAAATAACAGATCTGGTGGTGGTGAAATGGTGCAAAAACAAAATGGAGTTTTTGATTGATAGAGACCAAATGCTTCTTCTTCTTTCGGCTTTTCCGAGTTAGGGGTCGCCACAGCAGATAATCTTTCCGCTCATGATTGGCAGTGGAGTTTTACAGTGTTGAGTTGCCAGCCCGGCGCCCAACCTTCCACAGACTGTACACACACATGCACTCACACCTAGGGTCAATTTAGAGTGTCCAATCCACCTACAGCATGTCTTTGGGATGTGGGAGGAAACCGGAGCACCCAGAGGAAACCCACGCGACCACAGGGAGGACATGCAGACTCCGCACAGAAGACACCCCAGCCAAGGATCGAACCGGAGAACCTCTTGCTGTGAGGCGACAACACTAACCGCTGCACCACCGTGGCCGCCCGATATAGACCAAATGCAATAAAGAAAAAAATGTAACGAATACGGGAAGTATGGGGGATTGTTTGGGCTGTAGGAAATGAAATATTCTGGTATAGGAAGTCTTACAAAAAATATGAATTTTATATGTACCAACAGTTGTACCAAGAAAGGCAGGTATAAGTGATACAATAAGAAGACAAAAATGTGCAAGATCACTAGTGATTTATGCATATATTAATATGACACAAAACAGTTGTTTGAATTTTTTAATTTTGCATTAGTAAAATATGCCAGTAGTGATGTTAAGAAGATTTTAACTAACTTGAGGAAAGAAAATGGAAAACCCAGTATATTGAGATGTTGCAAAACAAGAAAATGGAAGAGGATTTAATAAAAGGTGGAGATTTAAAAATAGGAAAGAAAAAGAATGGGCACATAAAAAGGGAAAATTTCAAAGACTGAACTTGATTACATAATTTATTCTAAAAACATGTAAAACAAGGGGGGTTACAGATAGGAGTTTTCAGATCACAGAGCAGGACGGGGCAGAACAGGGGAAAGACAGCAATAATCTTTTTATCCCTTTTGCATTCTTTAACTGCAGAGTTTAGAAAGATGAAATGTTTAGAAGGAAGGAATGACGAAAAGATAAAGAAATAAAAAAAAAAAAAAACACTTCTGGAATTATGAGAAAAATTTGAAAATGAAAGTGACAAGTTAAACAGAAAAACTGATATATGAAAAAAAGAAAAAAAGGAAAAAAATGATGTTACATAGACTTTTTTCCTGAAAGGAAAGTGGTTTCTCCTTATTTAGGGAAAATAAAATTAAGGGAAGGATGGATGGATACTTAGATGGCAAAAGAAATATAAAACGCAAACAAGAGACTATGGCGGTAGTAGAAAGTTTTGTAGAGAAAATGTATGAAAAAGGGGAAATTTATAAACAAGAAAAATGGAAAGTAAAATGTTATCTGAAAAAGTGAAGATTTTTAAGAAATGCTACAATAGAAGAAACAGAGAAGGTGATAAAAGAAGGCAAGAATGAATGGTTGCCAAGATCAGATGGTGCAAGTTATGAGTATTTCAAGGAAATGAATAAAGATGAGAGAGAAGTTTGTTTTTTTTTTTAATTAAAAATGATTGGATGGATGAAGGAAGGTATTATTGAGCAAGACCTATGTGGTGAAGTTACATGGAAAAAGGATTAAATACTTGAGGCCCATAACACTATAAAATAAATGCTATAACGGAAGACGACATGGTGGAATGCAAGTCATATAGAAAAGAGAGTCCCATAACACTGTGGAATAGACTATAAAATGTTAAGAAACTATGGAGAAAGCACTGAATGAGGTAATAGAAAGAGAGGTAAAAGAAATGTTAAATTATAGTGAGTAGTAGCAGAGATGACAGTGAAACAGAAAGTAGTAAGACTGGTAGGATGCGACACTGTTTCATGGTTCATTTTATCAAATGCTTCAGCTATGTGGCACATTTTAGAGGCATATGGCATAGGAGAAAAAAAGCATTCATTTAATAAAGAAATGTCATGAAAATTCATGGGTGTAAGTTATAATAATATTTAAATGGATGGGAAAAAATTAAGAGAGAGAGGAGTGAAACAGGGATGCCTGATGAGTATGTGCTTAACTGCATTAGAAATGACTGCAGCGGTACTGGCAAGCATGTATGAAATGAGGGAGACAAGATGCGAGATGGAAGTAAATGTTATATTACAGTATGTATGGCATATGCAGATGATGGAATTCCAACAACAAAAAAACAAGGGCTGGATAAGTGAGGTTGCAAAAAGAATTAAAATGCTGTTAAAAAAAAGTGGAGCTCCAGTTAAACCAAATGAAGTGAAAGGGATATGGTGAGATAAAATGTAATATACTTCACAAGAAAGGAAGTAAAATTATTGAGTGTGACATTTGATGATATGACAGTGTAATAAATCACTGGGAAAGAGAAACCGGAACAAATAAGTAAAAACTTTTACATCAAGCTAACCGTTACTTCAGAAAGACATGGTATTCAGAATATAGTAGGAAAATATATACTCCTCTAAATATGCTATGTTTCACACTGAAATGGAAAGAGTTAAGAGTTTTATAGCTTAATTTGGTGCTTAAGGTTGAACCCGGAGAAGAGGGAAGAGAACAATTTAAGGAAAAGATGAAACAAATATATAAATGGGAATGGTTTAAAATGTACAAATATGAATAAGATATTAAATGGAAAGTATGATAAAATAAAGAAATGCGATAAAATACTGTTTGCAACAATATGATTGATGTGGAGAAAAAAAAAGCGAGTTTGTTACAGATCAAGAAAATGGAAGACGATATATTAGCCAAAATAAGAAGACTGCTGTGAAGAAAGGTTGGGTGGAATAGAAGTTAAATATAAAAGAAAAGCAAAGAAAGAAAGAAAAAGAAGGGAGAGAAGTTTAGTTAAAATTATTTACAAGTTATCACCACAAAAGGATTTTAAGCATGAATGTAGTGTGTGTAAATAAATGATTTAATTTTTGTACGATACAAAATTAATGTAAAATGTTAATAAAAACACTGCTACTCTTTCGTATTGTTGTTTTGCATCACAACTAATAGGTAGCGCCAGAAGGATGCTGCTGACTTGGTTGTGAGAATCCAAGATAAAGGATGCCCCGAGAGCTGGAACAGTGTGTATTTTGGAACAAGCAGATAGAGGTTTTTGAAACTACTGGAACTGAAGAAATTGCAACAGAATTAGAAGGAGGAGGATGATATCAACCAGGATGTACGGATTTTGATGGGGCAAAAGCAATCTAGAATGAACTAGCTGACTGTGTCATGGAAACAGAAGAAATGACAGTTTCAACAGTAAAAAGCAGTGGATTGTGGAGAGAAGGAGCTGAAAACACTGGTGCATGCTTGGCTAATGGAGTGACTAGCTTTAAAGGCACACATTAGCAACAGGGTATGAAAAAAAAAAAATCTTACGCTGATGCTGTAAGAATGGGAAGACGAGCAGGTGTGACAACAGAAAGGAGTATGCAGCAACGTACTGAGTGAACAACTCCAAATTAAGAAGCCTGTGGCAAAAAATAAAAATCTGACGTTTGTTAAATAGATAGATGTTTTGGGCAATGTTGTACTAAAGACATAAAGAGCATTAGTACATTTGGGCACTGAGGATTTCTGAAAGATTTGGCTTATTAGCTAAACGTTATGTAGGAAAAACAGAACAGACTGACCGCATCATTGAACTTAAAAAGAAAATGCATGTAGAATTCAGAATTGCCCACGCTGACATTGTTTAAATGAAGTCTTTTATCTTTTTCTGTTTGTAAAAAAAATGCATAACAAAAAATGTTTTTGATAAAATAAGTGTGTGGACTGGGTGTGGGAAGTGTTAGTAACATTAAAATGTGATTGAGGAATGCAGCATTTTCAACTTTTAATAAACGTTAATGGAAAGAGAGGGATTTGTAAGTTACTGAGCCCCAGCAAAGGGCCTTGCTTGTTTGCAGAGATGGAAGTTACTTAGTACAGGAATGTGACAAAAGATGATACAGGCAAAGTGTAGTAAATGTAATGTCCAAGGGCATTTTGGTTTGATTGCTCTATTTTACAGGACAAAGGAACAGCGGAAGAAAATACTGAAAAATAATAGCGAAGAAGATGAGACAGATAATTTTGTGGAACAAGTATAGAAGAACATGCAATTCGTTCGGAAGAAACGGAGTTAAAATGGTGAACAGAACAGGTATGAACTACTGAGAAGTGAAGAGGGGAATTCTGACACAGGAGAAGAGAAAAAATAATGAAGTCAGTTGGAGGAAGGGTAATAAGTAGGAAAAACAACAAGCAAAACAAGGACAGGGGTGAAGTGTCAATGTGAACAGTATTAGAAAGGATATCAGGTGACTAATGGTAATGAAATGGTCTAAGAAGGTGAACACAAATTATACGTTTATTATATACAAGACATGTTAAAGAAGGGAAAAGGGATAGAATTGAGGACTTGTGGGGAAACAAGATGATATGGTTTGTAGGAAGTGAAGAATGTACAAGGTATGGGGATTTTGATAAGAAATGAGAAAATTTAAATACAAAATGTTACAGTACTGATAACAGGTAGGATGGTGATGTGCAATATAAGAAAAGGAGAACGTGTGACATTTGCAATTTATACTTACACAAACATTACAGGAAAATACGTTGGAGTCTTAAATGTTTTGGTTAATTATGACTGGGGATTAGCTAATTTAAGGAAGGATAAAGGGAAACTAATAATATGTCAAAGTACTTTAAAGCCATAAGACGTGGAGGACTACAGGTAGGAAAAAATAAGCGGATGGATTTATCAGAGAGGGCTATTTAAAACACATCCATGTTCTAATGGAATGGAAGAAACAGGAGGGTGATGTGGGAACTGCTGAGTTTCCTGACCACAGAACTGTGCCGGCAAGGGAATAAACAAAAGTTAACCGATGAAGTAGTAAAGCGAAAGAAATAAAGCTGGTGAGTAAGAAATTAAGGGAAGAACATGGTCTGTATGGTGGGTAGTGTTTAAAGCAGAGTACAAGTTTTTTTAATGGTAGAATACAGAATACATTTCTTTTTTTATTTTTTAAAGAATTAATGGAAGAGCTCCAAGGAGAAATTGAGACAAAAAAAAGAAAAAATGAGAATGATGGAAAGTTGTGTGATAAAAACGGAGAAAATGTTACTTAGGCAAAGTTTTCTTTAAGAAAGAAGATCGCTTTATTTAGGAAAACAGAATAAAAGGAATAATTATTTAATTTTTATTTATTTTATTTTACATTTGTTGACTGGGCTAGTCTAGCTGGGTATATGTCCATTTTCAGTAGAGGCCCGGGGAGATAAGGTCCAAAACAGATTCACTAAAGTACACATCTACAGAAGTACATATATCAGATGCAATTACATTCATCATTACGAAGACAATATAAGTGGTCATAGGTATATAGAGAGTATAAAAAAAAATACAAAATATTGACAAGACTTAGATGTTCAAAAGGATTAAATAGCAGAACTTGTATAATATAATTGTAGATAGGAAAGGAGGAATAAAAGGAAAGTAAAATGGAGTTAAAGGTGAGTAAAAATCAAGTAGTAAAGCATGTCCTTTTTAGCGAGTACACAAATAGGTAAAGAATGCATTATTTGATAAAGAGGGTGGTGCAAGGTGTAAACAAAAATAAATAACAGAAGTGGAAATATTTGTAGGTAACATGTATAAAAAGAAAATTTGAGAAACAGGAATGATGTGCTAAAACATCTGAAGGTACTAAAGAAAACTGGAAAAGGAGACTGCAACAGAAAAAATGCAGGAAGTGATAAAAGGTTGTCAGCACCACTATGTTAAGAGTTCGACAAGCAAATGGAGATGGACGAAAATGTGTGTTTTCTGTAAAGCATTAAACAAATGGTTAGATAAAAGGGATAGTGCAGGAAGAAATGCATAGTGGGGTGATCAAATGTATATGGATCAAAGATGAAATGAAAGCTCTAAACCTGGAGATCTGTTTGTGTCTTTCGGCTTTTCCTGGTTAGGGGTCGCCACAGCGGAACTCCGGTCCGCTAATGATTGGCAGTTGATTTTTACGTACCAGCTTGCCAGGCCTGACGCACAACCTTCAACAAAGGTACGCCCATTCACGCATGTCTCCACGCAGAAGACTCTCTAGCTGAGAATCGAACCAGACAGCGTCTTACTGTGAGGCGACAATGCTACCGCAGCACCAACAACTTTTATAAATCGGTATTCCCTAAACAGTTATGAGGATAACACAAAAAAGGATGCAAAAAAGTATTGACTGAAGTAACAGGAAATAGTGTGTTTGGTACAAAACGGTAAGTAGTAAAGGAAATAAGTGTGATCTTGACAGAAAAAAAAAAAGAAAAGAAAAACTGGAGGCAAGACTGGTCAAGTGTGATACAGAAACACACTATAGACTCCTCCAGCAGACCACAACTGAAATGAGCGGAGTAGAAACAGCACAGCTGAACAAACAAGTATAGCTTAATTTCTAAGCACTTCACCTTCAGTAAAGGCATCAGAGATAAAAACAGAACACAAAAAGCAAATCTGTATACTTCTCAAAAGGTATTTAACCAATAAAGACCCTTACCTAGAACAAGTGTAGCAGCATTTAAAGTGACAGTGCATCTGATCTGTGCAGATGCTTGTGTTGAAAATGTATTTGTAAAGCTGCTGGTGTTAAAACTGTACCAACAGAGGATCCTGCTGGACAAAAAAAAAAATGCACCTGTAAGTCGAGCTGTATTTTAACTGTTGAAATGAATATACTGTAACAGAGGTCACTGGAAGAGAAGAGGTCAATCTCAGTCCAGCTAACTTTGAAAAATATAGTCTGAAATTAAATTATCTGGTTTTGGCCATAAAGATTGTATCCTACAGTTCTGATTGCAGCTAGAGACACAATGCTGTGAAAACCAGACTAGAAATCCTACTGCATTGTCTTTTATGGTTCTATAGCTATAAACACATCTCGGCAAAGCTGTATGGATATGGTAATACATATGTGCTAAATTCTGGTTCAGTTTCTAGTAAAGGGGGAAGTGTGGGAACTAGAAGTCAGATTATCAGATGTATACAATGTCATTCTGTAATCCATAACTGAAATAATGTTTTAATACTAGAGGAGACAGAAATCTCAGGGCAGACTGTTTTTGAAACCTGACCAGGAAGGAAGACCTCTCACCCACTTCAGCTTGTCTTGCTTTAGTAAGTATCCAGGGAACAGTACTTCTTTAGATCAGTCAGGAAAATATAGGGAGATTAGTTAAGTACTGTTTTTCTGTATCTGTGTGAATCTATCAGTCTGTTATTTTTAATATTTCCTGTGATTAAAACTCTAGTGTTTACTGTAAATATTTAGTTATTTCATGTCATTATTAAATATATTTAAAACTATTCATTTTGGCTGGTCTTTCAGACAGTATTTTAACCTTTGAGAGTACTTGCATTTAATTTAGTGACACTGTGGCCACTCTTGAAAGCCTTGCTGCATTGGTGAAACACTACCATTAGTATTAATTTTAAATCAGTATAATTGGACACCCTTGTAAGAGCCCTAGAGTAGCTGGCTATGGAGTGTTCCAGTGGCAGTAACTACCTTATAGATCTGGGCAGAAGGGGACATAAATCAGCCTTTCTCAGGTGCACGTGTGAAAATCATATCTCAAAGAGCGCGTGTGACAGCTACTTGGAGCAGGTACACAGAGCACTGGTTTCACAGAGAGGGTGGGACTGTGTGTATTCCCTGTATCCTCTTAAGGGAAACTGTGCTTGGTGCAGACAACTGCATCTGAAAATACTGTGTCAATCAATCTTTGTCCCAAGTGAACATCCCTGTCCAGTGTCAGTGGTGAGGATCAAGGCTCCTTGATTACTGGCCCAGGGCAGGGGCATCACAACTTGCATGGTGGAAGTTTTAATTTATCATATAATAAAAAGGTGTACATACTAGACAGATGCACACATAGTGGGGTAACTTGCTTACGTCAGGGAAGTTTATATGTTTCCAGGACAAATGGAAAAGGGATTACTCGAAATATTTTAAATTTTATGTCGGGTTCCAGACTGAATCCTATTAAAAGAAGAATAAAAGAAGGGGTGTTAGATCGGAAAAAATCCTATTTTTTTAAGCATCAATGCACCAGTTTTGGGTTAACCGTGTCAAAAACAATGAGAATAAAATGGCGGGAAAATTGTTATACAACAAATATGAACAGACGCAAACAAGTAAAAAGGAAAAGGGATTAAATATTACGGAAAGAAAGGAATAATTAAATAAGGTGTGTTATGGAAATTAAACACTGATGAATGTAGTAAGAAAAGGAATTAGTATGAAAAAATTATGCAAGATTATTTTTTTTTTCGTGTATATCCACAAAGTGATTTATCAGGGAATGCTAGAAATGCAAAAAGCAAAGAAGGAAAAGGTCTGAAGACTTCCATGAAGCTGGGGACTTTTTGTTAAACAAGTTAAATGTTAAGGGAAATATAAAATATGAAGCAGAAGAAGAAAGAATGTGCTATGACTGCACTGTAGAGGAAAGTGCAATATTGTTTTAGAATGTAAAATTAACAACTCTTTCTGGGAAAAGTTTAAAAATTGTACATCATTGGGAAAGTTTCAAGGAAATGATACTGTAAGCTAAACATGAAAAAGGAAGGATAGAGGAAATTGATAAGTGAGATAAATATTTGTTACAATCTGGGTATTGTGGAAAAGGTGTGAAGGACTACAGTACAACAAAAACTGAAGGGACAAAGACATTTGCAGAAATAAGAAAATGGTTGTAGAAAAGCACTGGGAAGAATAAATTAAAACAAGGAAATGGCAATGAATGTAGGATATACAAAAACTATGTTGCATCACTGATGATAAAATTGTAAAAAAGTATGGAAATGGGGTTGCAAAGTATGTAAATAATGTATACATTAAAACTCAAAACCAGGATAATGTACCTTTTCAATCTTTATAACTCCTTGCTCTCCCTTCACTTCCTTACTTCTATCCAACTTACTCCCCTGACTTTCCCTCTAAATAGGCCATAAGCCTGTTTTCCTCACTTCATAATGCAATTACTCTTTGTATTAAAATTACCTTTAATTTTTATACAAACTGTCTAAAATTTCTATAAAATATTAAATGACTGTCATATAACTTGTACCGATTCTTAACCAATGTTTTTTTTTACATCATCTGTAATTTGTTCGAATTATTTAAACTGCAGCAGTTTTTCTTTTGAAGATTGTTATATTTTGTAGCTTTTTCCCCTGGGCCTCTGATGAAAATGGGTTTCTACCCAGTCAGACTTTCCTGGTAATCAAATGCGAATCGATCAATAAAGCAAGCAAGCACTTGTTTGCCTACCTAGTGTCAGTGGATCTTTTACATTCACCTGAGCTACCAACAACTCATGCAGATGGGGCCCTTGTTTAATGTCTCATCTGAAGGACAGCACACTCAGTAGTGCAACACCCTCATTATGTTGCACAACAGTATTAGTATTGGGAAAAATTAATCCAAGTACCTGGTGAGGGGAATAAAACCCATAGCCTTCTGCATCAAAGGCAACTGCTCAACTTGTTGAGCTATGAAGCCTGATTATTAATCCAAGTTGCAAGCTCTTCTGGTAATTCAACCTGATCTTCCCTTTCACGAGGACAAGCTAATATTCAAGAGCCAACCCTTCCTTCATGCCAAAGGTAATGTCATAATTCATTTTAAATCAATGTACTCCTCTCCTTGTGTTATTTTCTGAACCAAAAAATAAAGGAGAGAGAATCCCGTGTATTCTGGAGAGGGAACGGAGATACTAAATTTGAAACACTAAAGTCCTTTTTCCTATAATCAGTTTTGAAAAAGGGACAATCAGTGTCAGAGCAGACAACTTCCATTTGGTTATCCCGCATCATCAAGTTTTGTTACTGACACCATGGAAAGACCTTTCCTTTCAAAAGCTCACTCTACCAGGGCTTTGGCTACTTCTAGAGCTTTCTGGAAAAAAAAGTGGACTCTACAAGCATTCCAGAAGCAGCATCTACTAAACATTATAAGACTAACTCCTCCTCCTCCACGGCAACAGCAGGATTGACTGGGACTATTACCCAGGGACTCATCTTCCTCCTTAGCTATGTAAGCTTTGGTAATCAGCCCACATATCTACTCCTCTACAGCTGAGTAAGTAAACTTACCATAACAGTGTATGTTCACACAGATCACTGTTGCAGCACTAACACCCTCCCTTCTGCCCCCATATCTTGTGCTTCCTTTTCGGGTCTCCTACTACTTGTTCCTACTCCTCTAATCTGCGTCAGGGCGCCATTCTCCTCATCTCCACTTCTCTCTTTCCTTCGAGCACATAACCATTTCAATTTATTTCACATTTAGTTACTGGGAAAGTCCGGCTGGGTAAGAAACCCATTTTCAGCGGAGGCACAGGGAGAAAGGCTCCAGTACAAAGAAGAAATAAAATATAAACTTATCAAATTGACAAGCAAAAGCAGATCAACAAGATGATGCCAACAGTCTCAGATTTTTTTTTATATACAGTGAAAAAAAATAATTTTCTATAAAAGAAAAAAAGTGAAAAAAATGTTTTATATATACACACACACACACACACACACACACACACACACATAAATATATAAAACAAAGCTTAAAGTTTAAGAAAAGGACTAGCGTTCATAACAGACACAGTTTACACATGATGTTAGTGGTACATGGGAGATATGCAACCTCGACCCATGTAAGAATAGCATAAGGAAATAACCTGGTTAGACCAGTTGATAATGAAAAGAAATTACATAAATGGTTAAGACAGCTGACAATGCAGAGATGTTTAGTTAATTGGTAGAAGTGGTAGGGATGTTGATGGAGCTGAAGGTAGTGATGTAGAAGGAGATAGGGAGTGTAGGGAGAAAAGGAAGGGTGTCGAAGGATGGGAGATAAGAAATTAAGACAGAAATTTCTAAGGACAGTAGAGGCACTAGTAATATTTGAATTCAAAGCCTCCTTTTCTGTGAGGCAAGAAAGCTCTGAATTTTGGAACCCACACACCTTCCTTTACACCAGCATGCCAAGTCACATGGTGCATGTGGAAGGTGCCCAAAGGCTTTTGAATATGGGCCAGATGTCTGCAACCTGGCAGGATACACTCCACACAGCTCAGGCTACTGTAAATGTGATATATTTGAATATCTATTGTTATGGTAAGTTTGCATAACCTACCTTTGGAAAGTACAGTAGTGTAATGACCTTTAAATTAATCCAACCAGTTACTACTTTTTTTTTTTTTTTTGCAAATCAAAAACATGGAGAGCACATTCCCAGACAGCTCAGACATTATAAAAAATTATTTCAGAAAGCCTGATCAACTTTTTATATACATATTTCACAGAAAAGTTTAACCAGTCAATAAACAGGCTCCTTGTACACTTATCAAAATGTATTGTCTTTTACTATGACATACAGAACAAACTTCAAGGCATGGTGACAGGTCATTCCAAAAAGGGCAGTAGCCACATTAGAAGCACATTTCAGAACTGTGCCTACATAAAACATCTAACTATCTACACCCTTACAAAATACTAAAAGCTGCATTCATAATCTATGGTTAGGACAGGTTTTAACCAGGCTCTGAGTCAAAGGCTCCCTATAATAACACTTAATTGCCCAGATCACCTGTGCGTGAGCCACAAATGCTCAGGCATAACAGCGCGAGGTGGCAGCTGCTTAAGGTATATTGCTTGGTTCACAGTGGAGGAAGGTTACAGTACTAATATGGCAGTGATCTGTAGATTGCCCGACACCAGTGCAGCTTGGAGAAAACCTGAGACAAGTGTCAGTGACTGCTCTTTCTCAGAGGATTTCTCCGATATGCTGTAACCTGAGAGAGAGAGAGAGAGAGAGAGAGAGAGAGAGAGAGAGAGAGAGAGAGAGAGAGAGAGAAAACAAAGTAAGTGCATCAGGGAAAAGTCTCATACATGGAGGGTAGAGGAAGGCAACCACCTCAAAAAGATGCTTTTTATTTGCATCAAATTTGTTTATACAATGGATGAGCTCAAGTATATTCCTTTAGAAGATGTGTATGCTACGACTAAAGAGTGGCTGTGCACAGGAGATGCAGCAAATTCTCCTGTAAATGTCTTCCTCCCACAGATATATCAGTACTGCATTAGAATTGATCACATGCTACGATTTACTCTGACAGTGACCTTCCCTGAAGATGGCAGCACAGCCACGAGTAAGAACTCTCATTATAACAGTATAAATTTTGAGTAATAAATTACTGTGGCATTTAAGCTAACCCCTTCCCTTGACAAAGCTGTATTTTTAAATGGTAATAGCACGAGTAATAATGATGTTTTTATTATAAATACAGAGTTGTTTAAATACTGTGGTTTCAATCAATAGACTTAAGTCTTCCCCGAGATGAATTCTATGCTACTTCATATTTAATTGAAGAGGGAAGAGAAGTCTCCAAAGAAGTCAAGTGAAAAGGCATCAAGTCAGGTGAGATGGTCAAACCTTGTTTAAAGTACAGTCAGTATCTTAAGCTCATATTATTCCTCTGCTTGCTTTGTTGGTGTGTTACCAGGATCCTCTGCAGACAGGGCTTTTGAAGATTCTTCTACCATTTCTGATTTTGCTTCATTACTAGGAGACACCTCCTGCTCCCGTTTAGCAGTATGCTCTTCTGACTACACAGATTTGTTATCCTCTTTGGTTTCTCGCCCTTCAGTAGCCTCTGCCCTCTGGAAGTCCTCCTCCGTAGCTACACTTGTGGCAATAGTGGGATTACCAGTTTTTGTCTCCACTTTGTCTTAGCCTACTACAGTCGTCACACATTCCTATAACGGCATTAAAGGACTAATGAAAGTTCCTAGCAATGTTACTACATGGAAGCCACACCCAATGTTCAAAGTAATGCTGATGCAAGGCCAGCCTTGGTCTTCAACTGAGGCACAGCTTGTGAAATTTCAAACTGGGAATGAAAACATACATGGTGGGAGAAAATGTCATGATTCAATGTTACAGCAACCACTCTTAAGTCCTGCTGTTATACTGCACAATTTTGTTCCACACAAATGCACTGACTGCCAGGAAGACTTCTGCAGCGGGAAAATGCAGGAACTTTCTCTTCTGCTATTCTGAGCCAGATACCAAAAGAGAGGTTTAGCTGAGATTAGAAGTGTACATGCTTTCTAGCAGGGTACATCACTGCATCACTCTGAGCTAGGGAGCACACCTATCCCTTGCTCCACTCAGACTAACATTCATCTAAATATCTAGAGAAATAAGCACATCTTGCAAAACAGGAACATTTTCAAAGAATGCAATGCATTACATACCTGTTAACACACAGAAAATCCATCTTCAGGTGTAGAAAGAAGATACCTTCTAGATACAGTGGGGCAGAAAGAGAACAAGCACCCACTGAAGAAAACTTCCTCACAGGTCAGCTGATTTGGGAGTGTTTTATCCGAATTTCAGAATCTTGCAAAGACTAACAGTTTGGAAGAATTCCACACAGTGAACATATTACAAAGTAGATCCAATTACAGAGAAGGTCAAAAAAGACAACACATCATAGTGGTTTGGGGCGTGCAGAAAAAATAGTCTGGTGAAGAATATTTGGGACAGACAGGAAGAAGGCAAGAGGAACAGAGAACACAGAACATCCAGCAAAGAGAAGATCTGCAACAGTCCGGCATGACCGTCGAAGAAGGTAGGAGACTGGCAATGAATCACAGTGAGATGGTGATACTTAATCATGACACTCCAACTCCATGTAGAAAACTGGGGAAAAAAGAGAGGGGCCAGATGATGTAGCTTCATGTTAGCAAAATCGGGTATAGTTAACAGTCCTCTTGGAAAGGGGTCTGCTGACCACCAAGTCCGGCTCTGCTTGGAGCAAAGATGATGAGCTCTTTCATCTGTCTGAACTCATACATGCTCTTCAGTTAGAACCTCAGCAGTGCTGAACATCAATGGTACAAACTTGTATCCCTGGATTCTGACACCAAAACAGAAAACATGAGGATGAGCAGAGTGGCTCAAAGGCAATTCTAATACTACTTTTGTAAGGAAATGTGGGCTGGGTGTAAGTGACACCACCTGATTATTTGTGAAAGACAAAACAGGGCTCCCTTTAGGATAGATAAGGGTGCACAACTCAGGGGTCCTGGAAGCAGAAGAGATGGGTACCAAAGAATAACACCTTCCAAGAGAAGAACTTTAGAGCTGCTGAAACAGCAGATTCAAAAGGAGGTCAAGCAAGCAAACCTCCTGTTAAATATGAAATTCAAAGTCCCATAGAGGAAATCTAACTATAGAAGAAGAAGATATAAAACACCTTAAAAACTGCTTAATTAGCCAGTGACAGGCCACACCGCACTTCTGCCTTCCAGAGAGTCATGATGAGCAAAGATGTTAGAGGCACCCACCCCAACCACAGAAAAACAGAAATCCAAATTAAAACAGGTACCCAATGTAATTTCAAGTCTACCTACAAAATTACAGAGGTGGCACAGGACATCTCCACACAAATGTGGAATCCTAGTAGGATACAAGAGGAAGCCTTTCTGGTGGTCTCAATCACCCCCAAGACTTTATTGGGGGGGGGGGGGCTCAGACAATAGTGAGGAATCTAAAGGACAAGTCAGGCCTTCTGAAAGAGGTTGCTATCATCCCAAATTGGGAGGATTTCCTTTGGATTACACTGGAAAAGTTTCCGGCAGCTGCAGAGATCTAAAGGCCTGAAAATCCACCACTGTTGTCCACCAAGGGACTAAGAGGATAACTTTTGGTCTTTTTTCTTCAAAATTTTGCTATGAATTGTGGTAATCAATGAGTGACAGAAATGTTTCCACAAATCTTTTGTGCTGCAGCAGGCAGAAACTTGCTCTGGTGAACAGTCTGGAGGACTATATTCTCTTGTGTAGTAAAGAAGTTACACTCTAGGGTGCCCAATTCCTGAAGATCCTAGCCAAGATTCCTGAACTCTCAACTGAAAAAAAAAAAAAAAAAAAAAAAACAACATCATAACATTCACTTCCCACACACTAAAAAAAGTGATGCAAGGGCCTACGGGTCATTTCACCTCTACACCCATTTGCTCACCCAATATTTCTAACAGCATACTCTGTAGGGAATTTTTAAAGTCTAACAACTCATTACATACATCCCCAGTAACAGATTCTTCACCACACCAACAAATGTAATCTACTTGAGGAAAAATTATTTGGAGTCTGCGCAGGGTATAAAAATACCTTTGCAAAAACTTCCAAGCAAAAATCCTATACCATCTAGACTTGTTGCATATTTGGAAGCCATACACATGTCCTTCCATGTTTTCCTTGTGAGTTTCTTATCCAATCTACATTCTCAATCCTTTCCAACCTCCTCCAATTGATTCCTGTAGTTATTCTGCAATATTGAATATGCCCTACTAATTATACCTTTAAACAGCAGCTTCTGTTCTAGGATTCAACCAAAAACTCTAATAGAACAGGTTTTTCACTTAGGATTCCCCTATCCCTTTCACTTTGCCTATACTCTTGATATTAATCCCAGATATGGAACACAGTCTCTAGCCTACAGTCCAAATGTCTTCTTGGCCTCTTCCCATTCTATTACCTTTCCCTTTCTAGTTATTTTCTCCCAATACCTTGTTTCCTTTGCCAGTTTTCCCCCAGAGAATTCCAGATCCTCTTGTCTATTCTATGTACACCTATTTGCAGTCATCCCCATCGGTAAACTCTCCTTTCTCCATTCTCTTGCTGGCTTATTTCTTAGAATACTTTCTGCTACTTTACAACTATAATATTCTGTATGGCTGCTACTGTTCTCCTTAAGGATCTGCATCTAAAATCCTGCTCATCTCATTTCTTGGCTTACTCCCCCACTTCATCATCACCCTGTTCCACTTTGAATTTTGAATTACAGCTTTCTGCTTGTGTAATAAGGGCAATATTCCGAGTCAGGCTGCGTTAGCATTGTCGCCTCACAATAAGACGCTGCCCAGTTCGATTCTCAGTTAGAGTGTCTTCTGCGTGGAGACATGCGTGAATGGGTGTACCTTCGTTGAAGGTTGTGCGTCAGAGCTGGCAACTTGGCCCGTAAAAATCTGCCAATCATTAGCGGACCAGAGTTCCGCTATGGCGGCCCCTAACAGGGAAAAACCGAAAGACACAACAACATTCTGAGTCAGGCTAAAGAAGAACTTTTCCCAGTTTATGGAAACCTGCCATTGTTTGTAACCATGGGGAGGAAAAAAAAAAAAAAAAAAAAAACAAGCAAAGACTCCATCTTAACAGCCATCAGTACACAAATGCTCTGAGTGCGGAGGGGTGACAGCACAGAGTAGCCTAATGCATGGAGCTCAAACTCTGATGCACCCAGAGAAATTCATTTTGTCCAGCAACACCATCCAGGCCCCTTGTGGCAGCATGAACACCTGCACTGTCATACAACAGATTTGCGCACTGAAGTCAATGATGAAAAAGAAGACTTCCATTCCCCTCCATGCAAGAAGAGGTTGGAGCAAATCTATTTGACTTCCACAGAAATACAGACAGGCTGTCCTTCTCAAAAGAGATATACAAGCTGAGCCTCTACATGCTCTTTGAAGAGGGCAGTCTGGGTCTGCCCCAAAAGCTCTGATGAGATGGAGCAAAATATAGAAAGAACTATGAAGTGGCCTTCCTTGCCTATATCTGTCACTGATCAACACACACCTGAATGGTAACCAGAGCTGTGATTACTGGCTAGGAGAGTTTCTTTTGTGGCAAACATGGACAGTACAGATGGGAATATAACAATACATGACACTTGTGAGCTCTCCTCATTCTACTGAAGGAACAGACTCTTAACAGACTCTTTTTCCTAAAGAGGGCAAGGCCCTGTAAGAAGAAATAAAGACCAAACAGGCAGGCAATATAAAGACCCTTCTCAACAGTTAATACCAGTTTATTTTTTTGTAGGTCGTCAGACAGACACTGGAAGACTTGTCCAAAGACCAGCTCTCCCTGAAAATGGCATCCAAGATTGTCCAAGTCTATCTTTAAAAGGAGAAGAGCCTGAAACAGACCAACTTGCACAAGCACATCCCTGACAATTCTGCGTTAGCCAAAGCGGTATCACTGAAATCACAGTGGATCCACTGCAGAGAGTAAGAACAGTCTTAGCTAGATGTCTTTGGTACAAGTGTGGAAATTCTTACGGCTTCCACAGTACCTGGTCCACTCATCTGATGAGAGTCGTAACTTAAATGGGACAAAAGTGCTTTTCATTTGTACTGTTTTGATTACCACCCTGCTTTGTCTGAGATTTTAATATTAAAGTGCTGTTTGTTCACTTGGATTCTGACTGCGATTTTAATATGAAAGTGTTGCTTATTTACACAGACTTGGCCATGTCTACACTCCTAACCCTGTCTCCTGAATGGGATGGCCTATGCTCACCTGTGATACATTAATGCAGACAGGATGTTAGCTGGTCCTTGATGCCCCAGGAAACGCTTGCCAGAAACAGCACTAAATCTGTAGAGGTCAGCACAAGACATGACATAACACTAGCATTAGCCCAAGTCCCCAGTGGTGCATTACTGCAACCGCAAGAAGACATTTCACCACATGAAAAAGACTGGCACCTAACATTTGAATCTCCGAAGGTCATACACACACAGGACAAACCTGAGCAACATTATCAGATCTAACCAGAAAATTCTGCAATACTAGGGCAGAGGTCTAGGATGAAGGTTTATGCTCACAAGTGCAGATACTGAAGTTTATAAACAAGGGAACAAGATAGAAAGCATGATGTGGATTCTCAACTAGGGTAAATAACACCACAGAACACACTCCCAGGGTGGGTACACCTCTCCGAGACCTTTCAACACTGGCTGCGGATGCGTTTGATCTCAATATCTAACCTGTATAGAGGTAGCTGGCACCTTGTGAAGCCTTCTCCTAAGGACACTTCAAAAGGTTTAGACTACAGCTTTCAAAACTCCTCTTCAGATACTGTTCCAGCACTGCCCTGCGATTAAGCAGGACAGCCTCCTGACAATTCCTGAACTAGGCATCTTCAGCTACCATCTTTACATAGCTGAGGTAACCTTGTGCTTTTCTCTTCTGTTTCTAGGTATCCAGAATAAAATGTAGGGCACTCAGGAGTGCATCACATTATCTTCTTGGCTACAGCAGTAGACTAGAGCGCATGCCCCTGTGTGCCCTGCCTTGTGATATGGTCACTGCAGAATCCTCTGGAAGGTTTCAAGAAGTGAATACAGGAAATTCTCCATGAAGCATTTTATAGTTAAATTCCACATTGTGCGAGAGGAAGAAAAAAAAGGAATGGGCACTGCAGAAGTTAGACACTTACACAAGTGTATAAACTCAGCCGTACCAGAAAAAATCAAAGCCAGAGGCAAGTAAACAACAGCTGTCATGGTGGATATCCAGCATCAAACTTTACAATAAACGTAAAAAGTTCCTGTCCAAGAAAACAAAGGCAAGGCCCCAACAATGGAAAAGCACCCTCCTCAGCCTCAACATGCAAATAAGACAACTTCTCAAATCCCCTAAGGGCTCCTTTGAGAGGAACTTGGCAAGTACAGCCAAGGATAACCAGAACGCCTTTTACAGCTACATATGTAACCTAAAAGGGTAGGACCCAAGCATATGCAGAACTAGTGGCCAACGATATCATACACACTGACCCCACAGAGAAAGCAAACCTGCTAGCCGGTAGGTTTATTTTATGTTAGGAGGGGATAAGGGAGTGAAAATTTTGACAAAATTCTTTCCCCAAACTTCCCCCCACCCTACATATCTGAAGAGCAGGTCATCAAAGCTTTGCCCAAGGCAAAAAACACAGCCTCTATGGAACCAGACGACATCCCAGGCTGTCTTCTAAACAGACTAATAAATGAACTAGCATCACCACTAAGTATCCTACCAAGTACCCTTTTCAATCATAGCCTAATCACAGGCTTTGTTCCTGCAGACTGGACAACAACAAACAGTTATTCCCTCTGTGACATCCAGCTATATCTCACCGGACAGCAACCAATAAATGACTTCTTACTGTCCTGGGTCAGTAACTAAGGAGCTTCAATCTTCACTACGGACTCCAACATGAAACTGTCACTTAAATAGAAGTAATATTTCACAATTTTCACCCAAGAGCACAACAGGAACACGCTCTACTCTCCTGGGACTTAGCTATACACCTCTGTCCGTCCACCCCAAATGTAACTCCTTAATACACATTTTAGAGCAATGTGTCCCAGTTTAAGACCTCTGATACACAAACTCAAAGTACATTTAAATCTCACATATTCAAACACTTCTCGGAATGCCTGACTCAGATTTCCAGCTGTGCCACTTCCCCAAAATAATACAGTGATGCTGCCACCAATCAGTGTCTTCATGCCTTTCTAAGGGGTGCCAGTTATGAAAATTAAGATCGTAAAAATAAATGATAGCTGCGACCAAGCCTTCAAGGTGACCTGGGAAGTATCAAACAGGTATAAGCTCCCTCTAATCCCTAAAGAAAAACACTGATTTCCAGCTACAATATAAAGTAACGAAAAACATTTACTAATAAGTAAAATGATTGCAAGAATGTAACTCAACAGCTTTCAATAAACACCAGCACTCAATCGCTGGAAATATAAAACTGAACTGCAGGATAGGAGTCCATTATTCTTAAAAAAAAAAAAAAAAAACACACTCTTAATAACTAAGCTTTCCTAATCTAACAAAGAATAGTCTCCCTATTCTAATCTAACACACCACCAAGGCAAAAGGCAGGCTTACAGCTTTTTGGTGAGTCATGGGTGCCCACCAACTGCACAGCACTGTGACTGTACTTCACAAAACTGCTCAGCACTTGACAAACTTCAGTCAACGGTCTTATTTCAAAAATAACAGTCAGCTGTTTGAAAAGGTGCTTTCCTGGTCAATCAGCTGTTTAAATAATCACTTAGCAACCACGAACTTTCTAAAGACATTACCTATTGTTCAGGTGATTCTCCACAGTACTTTAGAATGCCTCTCTCAAACATGCATAATTAAAAACGCATCTAAACACTAACAGATTCTTTGAACTTTGTGTAAACAGGGAAATACTCAACATTTTAAAACTTATTTACATCTCACAATTAAACATGCTGGCAAGCAATACAAGTTAAATCTGAGAATATGCACAAATTCTCCTGCCAGACATGTTAAAACAGATGACAGTGTTTTGATTTTCTTCACACTCTCCACTAAGGGGGGCTAACATCAGACTTGGGGAATTACATACCCATAAGCCTGACCAGCCTCATCTGTAAGGCCATGGAACATCTCATTATGGACCTCATAAATAAGGAGGACATGGGTGACTTCCAAACCCTGGATCCTACCCAGTTCAGTTTCGTGAAGGGCAGATCCTGTCTGTTAAATCCGGTGGATTTCATTTGAAAATGTGACCAAGGCCACTGATGAGGGCAAATCTGTGCACACAGTATACCTCAACCTGGCAAAGGTTTTCAACACAATCCCACATTCAGGCATTACCGATAAACTTAGCAAACTGAATACAAATCCTTTCGTGGTAAGACGGGTTGCCAACTGGCTCACAAACTGGGCACACACTATCACTGAAACCCCAAATGATGTCGGTATACTCCAGGAAGATCTCACGCAGATCAAGGACTGGTGTAGTAGACACGGTCTCAAACTGTATGCAAAGAAATGCATCATCATTCCCTTCGGCACAAACATGTCCCCTCACACTATCAAATCAACAATACCTTAAGAACCCATGAATGGTGATAGACCTGGGATCACAAGCTGACTGCGACCTTAACTTCGACCACTGTGTCTGCTGTAGTAAGGAAAGCTTTCTACATAGGACACTTGATTAGTATAGGCACTGCCTCGATAGCAAAAGAAGCTATAATCCCCCTATACTCGGCACTTATCCGGCCCATAATTGAGTACAATGCCCTGTTTGGCATGTACTGTACTAAGCACCTGCAGCAATTACAGACCTCAGAGGTTTCTAACAAAGATCAAGGGGCTCCAGCATGTGCCTTACACAGACTGACTAAAGTCCCTGTCACTATACTCCGTATTGTATAGACTTCTTAGGGGAGACTTATACCTGGCCTACAGTGCAATCTAAGATTCAAACCAAATGAACTTTCTGCATATCTGTAAATCAAATGGGACTAGGGCTACCTGTTCCAGTGACCCAAATATGGCCTGCAACTTAAATAGGACATGCTGGAGTGACAGACATCTTCCAGCAACTGTCATCTGTGGAACAGGCTACCAATTCATGTGAAACAGAGCACCTCTACGACTGTTCAGGAGGAACCTGGACAAGTGGATGGGCCACCATAAATTCTTAGAGCCCACAACCCTCCCGGACATGGGCAATCACTAAATGCAATCTTGGGTATTGACTAGCATTTCATTGGGATGAAATAACTAGGCTTAAAATGACCTCTGGGTTGATACCCTAGTAATCGCCTATGAACCTACTCAAATTTCACACACCCTTATCTCACAGCAGCTTCACAATTACATTTAACCTTAACTGCTAACAGTTTCTTAGATTCTCCCCCCTTTTACTTCAAGTTGTTAAGAAAAAATGACATACTTCTGTAAAAATAAAAGTCCTACCAATGCCCCAACAGGTGCAAAATGATTCTCCCCTGGTTTACTCTTCTTCAACAGGACTTTGTCCTAAAGCCTCTCAAACACTTGTTTAACATCTAACTCACTAAACGGAATGATGCCATTCCTCTGGAAATCTGCAACTGTAAAAGCATTTCACCAAGACTCCCAACCCCTCCTCCACCAATAAAATTTGGACCCATTTGCATTCAAGAAAATGATTAAAAAAATGGTATTCAACAAGCTCTTCTATTACATCCAAAGCAAATGTTATCATGCCACCAGCATGCGTTCCGAACAAACAGAAGCACCACAAATGTGCTATACATAGACAGAATATTCTGCAGAAAATGAAAATGGGCATCAGCTCAGTCTTCATCCATCTTTCAAAAGCCTTTGAATTGACAGTTGTCTTCTAAAAGACTCACTCCTGGGCACAGGGCACAGTCCCCTAGTTCTAAATTGGTTCAAGATCCTTCCTTAATAACCCAGGCTTCAGTTCAAATAGGTACCCCAAATCCTCTCAGCTCTACTAATCACCTGCATCACATATGATCATCTCCCCCCCCCCACAGAGATTTCCTTGCTTATTAACAAAACTCCATCTGATCACCCCCCCATTTGCCAACTGTTGCCATCATAGTGACTTATAAGTCTAACTTCCCACAATTACTAACAAACAGAAAAATGGTCTTGGTACCCCCTTAAAATGGTTTAACCATCTCAGACTAGTGCTGACCACCACAAAAACTATGCCTTTTGGCAAGGTATAAACAACTGTCATATTCATCACCTCAGTCTTGCGCAAACGCAGCCAGTAGATTACAGATACCTGGGCATTTGTTTAGATGAATCTTTCAGCTTTCAAAAGCACAATGAAGTTACCAAAACCCAAGTAAATCTACTACTCTAAGCCAGAAAGACATCTTACTCCTTTCACGCCTTCAGGTAAAGCTGCTACTGGAAAAATGCTTTTACTGCAGTTAGAATATGGTTGCTGTATAATGGATAATGCCTAAAAACACTTTTCTCCCTGCAAATCAGACGCAGCATCTTCTGGTTCATTTCCCCTGTCAGTAGAGAGCATCACTGTATTCATCAGCAAATGCAACGGAGAGCCCCGTTTCTTGCACTTTTGTTATGCAAACTCCCTTAGTCTCAACTCCCTTCCTTCTTGGGTAAACACCCGACATAAGATCTACTCCCATACAGCCTTAGCACCTACACCCCCCCCACACAACCTCCTCCAAACCTCAAAGCACCCTACCGATCACTTCCTCCAAATATATGGAAACCCAGCAAAAACTAAAAGCAATCAACTCCTTCAAAAACTTTTAAACTGAACAAGAATACTTACTGCTTTTTTGGACATGAAGTTGATGCTTCCTTAATTCCAATATTACATAGGACCCTTCCCCACTACCCTTACACCCTTAATGACTAGACTATTCATGTAACCTCTGTATACTTTCAATTGAGCTACATTCATCTTCCCATATCCCAATTTTTATTGCTAAACTCTAACCTTTTCTTGCACCCTTGCTGTTAATCCCACAGCGTTTCACCCTTCTTTCCCTTTTAGTAGAAAATGGGGTATCAATGGAAACTGCACTTGCAAAGCAGTCTCAACTCTGGATTGTAATGTAATGACCATTTCTTTTACTAATTTTACTGAAAGGTTACAGTAAAATTCAAAACTGTTAGCCCAATTAGTGGAGTGTGTGTATCCAGAACTAAGTTAATTGTTGAAAATAAATGAAGTTCTACATTTCTCTATCCCTGGACCAAACTTGAAAAAAAATGTTTTCTAGATCAGCATTCTACTCTAATACAACGTAGAAACTATTCAATGGCAAATTACATCGCTTTGGCAGCGGGTGTGAGTAGTTAGGATAATGGAAAGAGAACATAAAGCAAAGATCTGAAGCCAAAATATGCATTAGGCTTTGAAAGGTGGATTTCTTTTTTACCATTGTTTAAAATAAATGGCCTAAAGTCACTCACTCATTTTGACTTTTTTCCTTTTTGTTTTTTTTTTTTTTTTTTTTTTTGTTTAAAAGTTTAAAAGAAGTTAATTAAATAAAGTTAGTACTTTTACTAATAAACTGGAAAACTTGATAACTTATATGAATGTTAATGTTTACAGATTAGAGTTGTTTCAATGTTTGTCTATGTTAAATTGTTTGCAACTGAATATATATTTTTTATATGTTTTTCATTTATATAAATATAAGATTGCCTTTGTCATGTGTAAATTTAATAAAGATGCTTGAAAAAAAAAATGGGTATATGTATATTTCAGACTTAAGACTTTAATAAGACATTTAACACAAGAGGTTGGTGAATAAATTAGACATCAAATCGGTGTCAGGATAGACACACTCATATGGTTCACTATCATGAAACCAGTGGGGTACCATGGAGCCTAGTCCTATTCAATCCTTTATAAGTGGCTTTACAGGCGGCATTGAAAATAGGATACTCTTTACGGATAACACAAAAGTATGCCATAAGGCTAAGAATTCTTCTTCTTCTTTCGGCTTTTCTCATTTAGGGGTCGCCACAGCGGATCACCTGTCCGCTCATGACGGGCAATGAAGTTTCAGTGTCGAGTTGCCAGCCCAACCTTCCATGGAAGACACACACACACACACACACACACACTCCCACCTAGGGCCAATTTGGAGTGTCCAATCCACCTACAGCATGTCTTTGGGATATGGTTTAGAAAAAACTATGGAAAGACTTGACAAGAATGTGGAATACACTAACAAAGTGCTAAATAGCAATACAAAAAACTGAAATAATGCATTAGAGAAGCAGATATCTTTGAAAAGAATATAAAGCTGAGGTGTGTGTATGCTGAAGGGAGAAGTAGTAACATCAAAAGGACTTCATATTATCTGAAAATAAGTACAGAAACTGAAAAAGCACTACTGATGACTGGTAGAATACCAGGCTACAGAAGAACCTATCCCATTTGAAAACCTAAATATAGTAACATTTAGCCCACTTTACTATTCCAGTTGTGGAACTCTTTCCTGTGTAACAAAGATGCACTTTATTACAAGACAACAAAAGAACTTGGTGTATATAGACTTGAATAAAGCAGTAAGAGCAGAGATAGGACACCCAACGGGGAACTCTTGTTTTACAATGCAAGGAAACAAGAATGGAATGACTGAAGATGCAAAATATCGCTTCACAAAAAGCATGGTGAATGACTTTCTGAAAAGGAATAGGTCACGCTTTCAAAACTTGTACTTATGATCCCTCCTTCACATTTTGGCTTGCCAACATGTAGACTACATCCATATTAAAAATCAACAAGTAAAGTAGTAATTGAGTCACTTCCTTTCTCCAGAAGCTAGGCCATCTTTTGGCAAAGGAGTACGGACACCCCTTCATAACACAAGGGGAACCAATGTTTACTATTCCGTCAAAGAAATCCTCAATACTCTGGGATATGTTACTCTGGGATATGTTAAACAACATTCCTAAGTTTACTACTGATACACCAATATAAAACAAAATTTCATCATTCTTGACAATGTCAAATGGTTCACCACAATTAAAAAAAAAAAGCTGTTTCAAATATATGCATCTTTGCATTTATGTTCCAGCACAATGGACAGTGTCTCAACACTAACCTACACATCTGAAAGCTCTGATGCACTGCTCACAAGACAAAAATAATGCAATCTCATGCTCTCTCTGCATAGAACCAAATTCACTGACTCACAGTAATGCAAGGACATTTCCTGATCCTTGCTCACCCATCCAGTGTGTTGAAGCGCATCCTTGACAATCAGTATACTATGAATGCTTCAGATAAAGAGTTTTACTTATTTTTGCTACACTTTTTCTTTAACCACTTATGCAATGGATGCAAATTTTATACACTTTCCAATACATTATTATTAATATTAATTTAACTGGGTGTTTCTATAGTCCACTTCCATAGTACTTATTTTAAAATGACCTGACTACAATTATTATTACTGTCACATTACTGCTTTATTTTCTAAAACATATTTGGAGGACTGATAAAAAATGATTAGTTGACCTAGTGTACCAAATGATTTGATTCTTAAGAAAGCCTACTGAACTGAAACACCACTGAGTCACAAATGTTTCACATAATCTCTCCATTTCACTCCCTTTTATTAACTTTTCCTCTACTTCGTTCTTAAGTTAAATAGTAGATACAAATAAATTATATATATATATATATATATATATATATATATACACACATACACACACACACACACACACACACACATACTCATTTCATATTATTAAACATTACCTTTTGTGTGTATTAGTTCAGTTTCTTAGTCTCTACCTACTTGGCTATGTTAGCAGTAGTAGCAGCAGTATATTGTTTAATTACACCACATCTCAAGGTTACTTTGCTGTTTTATTAAACTGATGCTGATGACATAACAGACTGCTTACTCACTGTATCTGCTACAGTCCATATTTTTAAATTGAAAACCTACTAAACCAAAATCTTTTTTAACCTCTTCCCTCTATAACAATCACCCTGCATGTATTCCTTCTGAAAAGGCTGCATAGGTTATTGTTTGTTTTTGTTTCTGCATGTGCTATGCTAAGACTGAAGCTGAAAAGCATCCCGCTAGGATAGCTTTAACTAATGAATGAATGATTAAACAAATTATCACGCCAGAACCGAAGTTAATGGGAGAAATTAATAAACACAGTGCGCAGTGGGAAAGGCCTATGAGCAGTCTAATGGCCACATGAAAAGGCTGCACAGTTCACGACTGGCAATGCAAAGCAGCGGAACGTACGGTAGACAACAGCACTTGTAACATGTATGCAAATGAACCTGCATGGCCAAACACAGCAGCATAAAACCCCCAAACCCTAAATGCATTTCAGAAATGGCAAACGGTATGTACCAAGACGTCGAAGATTTAGTATCTATAAGCGTACAATGCAGAGAAAAGCACACACAGACCTTGCTTAAGGACTATAATCCAGCCATTACTGTTAATCATGTGCAAATATTGTTTTACCTGTTCTGCTCGTTTGATTACCCTCTCATCTTACAGTGTCGCTGTTCCGATTCTTAGATATGCTGTTTTTGTGTTACTTAGTGAAGTAAAACTCTATAATTACTTTTATAATTCCCGTTTTCATTTCTGTTATACTCCATGGCCGTGCAGTTAATTCACGATTACGCGTCATCCGGCTCCGCCTTTTGATGACGCGATTGTGGGGATAAACAGCTTTACTGTGCAATGGCTTGTGAGGATAAATAACTTGCACTGAGTGAAACAGTTTGTGTTGATAAAATGAAATAAGCAAATATGAACTGTAAAATAAAGTGTTGGTGCTTGTATAAGAAAAATATACAGAACATTTGCAGCAATGTGCAGGGTTCTACACATCTAACCACTCCACCATATTTTCTACAGCTAGTAGTTTCTTTCCATTCATTTAAACTGGAAGAATGACAGCATAACGTAATTAACCCTTTCAGTGAGTCAGGGAAAATGCACTTTGATGTTTTTTTAAATCAGGAATGATGCAGCCTTGTTATGGGACAAAACAAACAAGCGTCTATCCGCTATAGGCATGACGCCAAGGTTCAGGACGACCGAACAAAGAACGCAAATTTCAAATCCAGCAGACGTTTTTTTCTGCAGCTTGAACTAGTCACCGGTCTTGTTTTATTTGTTGTAGTTATACTTGGTCAGTTAAGAAATTAATTCTAAACAGCAATTACAAATGATTACAGGAAACATATAGATAATTTAGCAGGAGGTACTGTTCAACAGCATCGCTTTAAAAGAAAGGTCACTTGCGTTGCTTGGCCAAGAGAACTGAATAATCTCACATTCTGCCTGCGTACTTATTCTCTCACAAATCGAAGACAGAAGCTAAACAGAATTAAACAACATTTTCTAAATCAAGGGCAAGTTACTTAGTAGAGCATTTTTATATTAAAGATGCATAATTTCCGACCACTTTCACATATGCAAATATTTTTACTTTTGTTGAAGAGATGCTACATTTTGTGAGGCTCCCTGAATACTACGTCATATTGGGAGTCTGAGAAATATGTCTTTTGGTATTGCACTGGGGTGGCTGGTGACTTCAAAGCAAGGTGATGCTGCCGGGCACAACTGAATGGGTGGGGCTAACTGGAAAGGGGTGTGGCTACGCTGGGGCAGAGTCAACTTTTGAGGATTGTCACACTATTAAAAAGTTGAGTCAAACAGCAGTCAGCAATATTTGTGCAAAGTAGCTGTCGTGCAGGCGGTGCAGCTGAAGATTTGCTTTTCAGTTTACAAAATCACATGGCTGAGGTGTACACAGTATACCAGTGATCTCTACCAGGGAGCCGCCCTTTGTCCTACCATAGGTACTGTCTTCCAAAGTATAAGGCTGTTTTACTCCCACCACGGCCATCCTAAACATAATGCAACCTCATTTGCAAACATCTGTGGCATATTTCTGTTTTGCATTATTTTTTCTGTTTTGATAAAGCTAATCCACAAGCCTTTCAGTTGGAGCTAACAAGGTGATATAGCAAGTAAAACTGTTTAGGAGCCCTGAGTAAGTACATAGTATACAGAAAAATTAGTAAATTAAATAATTAATTACCCATATTTGTCAATGGAACTTGAACAAAAACAATGCAGTCTGAACATTTTCAAATGGAAACCTCCTTGCCAGACAGCTACAAAATATAAAAAAGATCAAATTAAAGCACTAGCAAGATAATCATGCTAGATACAGAGTTATTTTAACTAGTATGTGTTAGTTCTCTGTTGCTATAAAAAGCAATGCAAAATGTCACAGCTTCATGTAGGCCACCCCCCCCCCTTCCAGATGGGATCTTGTAATAGGGTTTGTCAGTGCGTTTTATCTTTACATTGCTGGCAATGTGTGTACCTTTTTTACTCAACACTACAGTGTACAATATTGGTTTCTGTTGACATTTTAAAATGGTATATTTTTCCTTCATGATTATCTGAAAATTAAAATATCAGAACTCCATTGGGAAAAGTATGTTTCCCCTACAGTGTCTTTTAACATATACTGCTCAAAGCAGTGGTATGTCTTGATTTTTTTATTCACTTGTAGAGTTTCAAATGTTAGTCTCCAAAGACATTTTTTTCTACCCATAATAAAATGCAAAGCAGAATGTCACAACTCCAATGGGAAAATCATTGTGTTGCTAACAATGTGTTTTTCTCTCTCTCTTTAGTAGTACACATCAAATGTTAGTTTCTGCAGACATTTTAAAATGATCTGTCAGTCTTCCATCTTGATATCATGATAATAAAATGTTATAGCGTGGATATCTTATAATATTTCTTATTACCACAGCATATTGTTATGTTGCTAACAACAGTATGTATCCTATCTGCTTCCTTTTCCATTCTTAAAATACAAAGCAGAATATCACACTTCCAGTGGGCAAAGAACTACAATGGCACATTGTGATATACACAATTATTTTAAAATAATGTATATGTAACGTCTCTATTGCTATAAAGGGCAATTCAGAATTGGGATTGTCTGCTATGTTTTTAACAGTGTGTGCCCCATCTTTTTCTTAGTTTAGTGCTTTATATCTGTGACGGCCGTGCCCTGGCCCAACAATCAAGGAGCCTCAATCCTCACCACTAACACTAGGGAGGTCGTTTCCAAGAAGAGGAAAGGATAACTAATACACACAGTAAAGTACAGTTTCCCTTAAGTGCACACAGAGATCACAGTTAGTCTGGGGCTGGTTGCTCCTTTGCTCACCTGGTCCCCAATAAGACTCCCCCACTGGCACAGCTATAGGGTCCAGGTCTCAGCCTAACAGGGCAAGCTAAAACCTCCAGTACTCTCTTTGTCCAACCAGTGCTTCGTGTCTCTGCCCAGGTAGCTGATACATACACACACACACACACACACACACACACACACACACACACACACACACACACACACTTTGAGAAGAGGTTATACAACCACACAGACTTTCCTGGGAATAGCCTGGCACAGGTTCTCCAGCTGTGCCTCTATTACCCAGACCATACGGTAGTAATTCCTGCCACCACCCAGTTAATTATCAGCTACTAAAAGGCCCTTAAAAGGGTGTCCAATTATTACTGTGCAATATTATAATCCAATGGTAGTATGACTAATCAGTCTCAAGGCTTATTGGAAGGGCTTATTACAATAAACTCTATAAATATATAACGTACTCTAAAGCATACTTTATCTCTACATAAACCAGCCACAGGTAGAAGGTTTTAAAAATATTTAATAATAAATAATTAAAACACAAGACAAAACTACTACACCACAGATATACCTAAGAGTTCAGACATCACACAGAAACTTAAGATAATACAGTAGTACAGGTCTGATTTCAAAAGAAATACTTAATTAATCTTTACTAGCTTTAACTATTCCTGCAAGAAATCACAGTGCTAAAACTTACACGTGAGCATAAGGCAAAGTGCTGAGTTAGATATCCAAAGTCAAAATGCTCCCAGTTTCTCACTGATCAATAGTTTTAAAACAGTAACCAACAGCTCTGCTGAGGCCCTCCCAAATTACATCATTTTGACACTTAGGTTTTCCCAGTATTCATATTGCATCATCTTGACACCTGGTCTGAGTTCTCAGGCCACAAACTGCATTATTTAGCAATCTAACACCTGCTCATAAACTTACAACACTAAAAGACATTTCACATGTATACTCTAGCAGAAACCAGAGCAGTAAAGCACCATCCACATGTAAATTCTGATCATAAACTTTAGCTTTAAAACAATGGGCATGAAACCTTCATCCAGACACACTGGAACCAACTTGTCAAACATTAAAGAGATTCATAATATCTTTTCAACTTTAAAAGACACATTTGAAATACTTGGCTTGGTTTTCCTTACAGCAGATGGCAATGTTGCAACAATCTTGAAGTTCACATTTTACAGTGTTTTCTTACATTTAAAAACATAAGCCTGTATTTTACATTTATTTATACAGTTGATAGAATTATGTATCAAATTCTATTTGACTAGGCTGATAGCCTTCGTATGTCTTAGTCCAATCTTCACAATATAATTTCTGTGTTACTGTACAATGGAATTCAAAATGTCACAATATCTCATAACAGAGATTGTCAGCACACAGTCCACAATGCTGTCAACAAGATATGTATCCCTTTTTTAATTTAACACTACAGTTTCAAGTGTTGGTTTCTACCAGCTTTTTTAAAAAAAAAATGAATGTTTGATTTTGAAATATGATAACATGCAAAGCAAAATGTCACAGCTAACATTTCTAAGAACAGTGCTCATTACCGCAGAAGAGTGCAGTGTATGTTCTGTCATGTTTTTGCCAGTCAAGATAAAATGCCAAGAATTATGTCACGGCTAAAGTGGAAAAGTACTGTAATACCAACTGCTCTTTTATAGATATATTTATTTTAAAATAGTTTTTATTTCTCTGTTATTATAAATGCAATACAAAATGTCACAACTCCAAGTGAGACTCCATCCCAACCGAGCATCTAAGAAAAGGACTTGTCAGAGTGCAATAGCAAGACATTACTCTTCTCTACTGTCACTCTTTTGTCTCTAGCACATATGGCAAGAAGGCTGGGGGTTTTGTTTAAATGCTTTAATACAAAGAAACACATCAGGATGGATAGCAGTATCATTAAATATGAACAAACTAGTTAACAGACAGACCTTATATACATACATGCTTACATCTCAACTGCTTACTACAAAATGGCAGTCTAGCTTGCACGTGCTCAGTATTTATACACTTGTGCAAGCCCTTGGATAACTTATTAAAGGTATACACACATACTGATCTACACCCTCCCTCTTAAAAAGATTGCTCTTTGAAAAAAACAATATTAGAGATAGACATGCATCACTATATACACCGAAAACAAAACACAATGTTCATGTCCAAGTTCCTTTGTATCTGCTACAGGGTTTAGAGATTTGTCCATATGTCATAACATAACAATCTGGACCAAACTTAGCAACAGAGACAGTCTGCAGTGCACAACTCGTAAAAGGAATTTTTGGATTTGTCACAGGAAAAGGAATGTCTTCTGGAACTTCCTCTGGAATTGGAACACTGGACAACTCACTCTGAGATAAAGAGTCTTTCTCACAAGCTATGTGCTATGTTATAGGCTCAGACACCAGTCTCAAATGCTTCTGATTCCACCTAAAAACTGCTCCTTCTGATTCCACAGTCTACTTTCTCAGCTCTGGACCAATATTCTTCACGACACCAATCCATTCATGACCTTTGTATCCTTACCACTTCTTCTTGTAATGGATTGACAGGTCTGCTGTTTTTATTGTGGTAGGACATCTGGGTTAAGTGCTTCTTCAACAGATTGACTTTCACTGTTCTGTTGTTCTTAACACTTGGAACCAACAATTGACTATTGATTGGTAATGTGGTTCTGATTTGTACTGTCAGAAGTCTCTGAGCAGGTGAACCAAGATATTTATCATGTGGAATATTTCTGAGATTCAAGAGATTCAAAAAAAAAAATCACTATTACCTAATTTTGACTTCTCAAGTAACTGTTTTGTACTTTGAACTGCACATTCTGCCAAACCATTTGACTGTGGATACTCTGGACTATTTGTGGCATGAGTAAAGTCCCATTCTTTAGCAAATCTTTTGAACTTTTGGCTTGTAAACTGCATGCCATTGTCAGAAATAACTTTGTGTGGACTAACATGGACTGCAAAATGATGCTTCATTTCAGTAATGACAGTACTGGATGCTAGGTTGGGAAGTAGGTCAAAATCGAACCAAATGGAGTAGGAGTCTACTAACACCAAATATTGTTGACCATTCCACTCGAAGATATCGGTAGCTACTGTCAACCAAGGTAGTTCTGGAATTTGGTTAAGCTGAAGTGGTTCCTTCTGTTGATGTGGCTTTGTACTATTATACACAGAACAAGATGGAAGTGCTCTTTCAATGTCTTGTGACATAGAAGGCCAAACTATTAGTCCTCTCGTCCTTCTTTTGGTAGAATCGACTCCTGGGTGACCACAGTACATGATGTTAACGTACTCTGGTTACAAGGACTTTGGAACAATCACTTTCGGACCTTTTCTAATGATACCATTGCTAGACAAAATCTCATCTCTGTATGGAAAATAAGGTTGCACTTCTTGAGGTAAACTAGATTGCTTTGACGGCCAACTTTGTTGAATAAAGTGGTTGAGCCTTTGTAAAACCAGATCTATGGCTGTGTGATCTCTCAGCTCATCAAGACATGTGGAGGAAAAATTTCACACTTCCATGACTTCAAAATCAAGGTTCTCATTCTTGTGTTGTCCTGTGGTGTTTCTGGTCAATCTGGATAATGTATCAGCAAGAAGCCCCTTCCTCTATCTGAGCATACTGCAGCTCAGTTTGGGTAAAAATTCTCAATGCGTAGGCAGCAGGTTGATCCTCTTATAGAATGACTGTAACTACACCAAATTTCGAAATATCACAGGAAAGTGTTACTGGCTTCTGAACATCATTGTATCTGAGTGTTGGTGGACTAGCAATTCTCTGTTTCAGGACTTCAAATGCTCTTTGGTGTTGCTCTAACCAAGACCAGGATGCATCTTTACATGTCAGCTCTCTGAGTGGTGCTGATAGTTGGTTCAAGTCTGAAATGAACTTGTCTAGGTAGTTGACCATGCCAAGAAAATGTTGCAGGGCTTGAACATTGTCTGGTGCTGGCATCTCGAGAATAGCCGTTTGCTTTGAAGGGTCTGGTCATAGCCCAGTACAAAATGACCAACAGCAGTAACGTTTTGTACCTTGAACTTGCATTTCTGTGCATCGAGCTTAAGATTCACTTGATGTGCTCTTTCTAGAACTTTTCTGAGTTTCTGTCATGTTCTGCTTCATCGTGACCTCTTACCAGTATGTCATATACTGTAATAGCACAAGGACACCCAGAAAAAATTTGCTCCAGTGCTCATTGAAAGAGTTTACTTGCAGAATTTATCCCAAATGGCATTCTTAAAAATCTGTACCTGCCAAATGAAGTACTGAAAGTAGTGAGCAACAATGATTTCTCGTCAAGCTGAATTTGCCAAAATTAACTCTTTGCATTTAAGACAGAAAAAGTAGTATCATTTGGCAGTTTCTTTGACTGTGCACATTGGATGATGAGGTCTTTTTAATGCTTTGTTAAAATCTCATGGGTCAATACATAGTCTGAGGTCATCTGAGTTTTTCTTATGAGCTACCACCATGGAAGATACCCACTCAGTTAGAGTTTCAGCTGGACAAATCACACCTTGTTGCACCATTTTATCTAACTCGGCTTTGACCCTGCCCTGCATAGCTATTGGAACTTATCTGGTCTGATAACTGGACTGATGTCTGGGTCTAACTTCATGGAGTACACAACTGAAAGTTTGCCTGGTTTGTCTTCGAACAGATCAGCACATGTAGAAAAAATATACTGGTCAAAATTATAGTAGTGGTCTTTTAAGCTAACATTGTGGACTCCTTATTAAATGAAAGCAGTCTCATTTTCAAACTGTCTCTGAGCCCTAATAATGACTGGGCATGCTTCTTGACCACATAAAATAATAAGTCATGCTTCTTCCAGCAGAGTAACATGAAAGCATTACTTAGCCTTCAGTTTGAATTTCTTCACCTCCATAAGCAGCAAGCTTCGCACACCTTGCCAAATCAAGTCTTTCACCTTTACACACTCTGGCAAATGTTTCTGCTGACATAACATTGCACTTGGAACCTGTGTCAGCTTTGAACTCTATGGGTTTGCCATTTATCCGAACAGTACAGAATGCTACATTCTTTGCCTTTATATCTACTGCATTGACTGTTTCATGAAGCACTGACACACCATCAACATCAAGAGTAGAATTGCCACTGTCTAACTGATCAACTTGTTTCTTAAAATGTTCCCTTTTAATAAAGGAATGTGGGCCTTTTTATTTACAAAATCTTTTGAAATTATTCCATATATTGCATTTGTGGCATTGTTGACCAAAAGCTAAACATTTTCCCCTTTTAGATTCATGGCTACCACCACAATCATGACAGTTGGCAATGAAACTAGGTTGGGGCCCATGCTTTGAGTTTGCTGACTCACTCTTATGCTTCACTGAGACTGTGCGAACTTGGTATTTGCTAGAAAGTTCTGGGGTTTACCAGTGAGTGCTGCAGGGGTTACAGTTGCTGCCATGTGCTTGTTTCTTTTAATAACATGCCACATACTATCAACATGAGCTTTGTCACCGGGCCTTCTAGAACTATTCTCATTTGTAAGCATATTTGTATGCTTTTCTGTAAGCTCATTTATCTGTCAAACCTCAATGGCCTTATTCAAAGTTAAATCACTGCCACGAAGCAAAATCTTTCTCACAGCATCATCTTTTATACCACACACAAGTCTATCATTTATCAACTCATCCCTTAATTCACCAAATCTGTACATTTTAGCCTTATTTCTCAGGTCAGTTATATATGCTGCAAAAGTTTCACTAAGCTTTTGATCCCTTATGTAAAATAAGTGCCTTTCCATTGTAACATTTGTCTGGTGGTTGCACATTTCTCTAATTTTACATATTAAGCATTCTGGGTCCTCCCTTGAATCAGTCGGTACAGCAATATGATGTTTCTCCCCTTCTCCAGTATAGATAGCAGGCGCATATACAAATGAATATTCCCTTTCTGTAGCTTCTGACCCAGATAAATTAAGCTAAATAAATGCCTTTGTATGGTCATCTTTATCAGAAAATGCAGCCTGTATGAAAATTTCGTACTCTTACTCAAACACTCTCCAGTTCTCAGCATTATTACTGTCAAACACAAGTACACTGGGTTTTCGAAATCCATCTGCCATGCCCACAAAGTATACATGAACACACTGAAAATATGGCCCTTATGTATGAACAAACTGTTCTGTGAGCTTGTAATAACATTCAAATGTACAATAAACTCCTCAAAATACTTTATTTTGTGAAATATGCTCTGTAATTGCTGTACTTTGCAGAATAGCTTTACTGTAACACCACACAAACATGTGAACACTTTATATACTTCTGATAACTTGGATGGCTTTGCTTAATAAGGAAATGCAGTAATTTCCCTTTATTTATTCGTTTTATGCAACTGGACTTTATTTCAAACATTTTGTGTTATAATTTGAATATTTTTATCAATATCGTACATATCAATTTATGCAAGTATCGTTTAGAATGTTCTACATGCTTCGTTTTATATTATGCAAAAATAAATAGTGCTGAGCAAGTTTTAATAGCTGAAATTCATTTCTGACCTGTTTTGCAAAGTTTGCACATTTTTAGGGATGATCGGCACGTCTATATTCTGCCAGCTCTAAGCAAGTGCCTCTAGTCATTTTATCCAAGCTGCTTTCAACTTCATGCCCCTTGGATATGCTGTTCTGATTCCTTGTCATTTAGACATGCCGCTTCTGACACCATGTCACTCATTCATCTCAAACACATATGACAAGAAGGCTGGGGTTTTCATTTAGATGCTTTAATACATAGAAACACATCAGGATGAATATAAGTATCATTAAATACGAACAAACTAGTTAATAGACAGACCTTATATATACATACATGCTTACATCACAACTGCTTACTACAAAATGGCAGTCTAGCTTCACATGCTCAGTATTTACACACTTGTGCAAGCCCTTGGATAGCTTCTTAAAGGTATACACACACATACTGATCTACATCTACCAGCCATATTTTCTAGCAGTAAATAAATGGGCCTGGAGTGATCCATAATAATGTAGCATGTTACCTAATTTTCATTGCAACGTGACTGCCTTATAACAAAAGACAGTTATCACTAAGGTAACCAGAAGAGTAAAATGAAATAATTGATATCTTAAGCTTCACTATGGCAGTACTATCATATTTCAAAACTACTAAACTTGAGGAATAGTATAGAAATTGAAGGGTAGACCTCCCACAATTAAATTTCTGCTCCTGACCCCATAACCTGTTCTCAGTTTACATGAATTAAATATTTCTATCCTGTGTATCACAACACAGCCAAATGGCGTGCACTCTAGTCAATGACACTGTAAAATGCTTCTTACTTTGTATCATGTGCCTACATTTTTAAGATTTTGCCTACTTCCCATCAGTAAAACTGTACTATGTCAATGTTTGGGTGCTACTGCTATAATCCCGTGGTTAACTACAGTAACGTCTCTCCCTGTTTTGTGGTAGTGCTGCTATACATTTGTCTTGTAAGAAGATGTGTTCATTTAACATAATTTAAATAGTTTTACCCCATAAATGCACATTCAAGCTTGCATATATATTAATATATTTTAAGAACTGCAGTACTTTGCAACCAAATAGAAGCACTGCATTTCTGCTTGCTAGCCAGACATTTGTAATGCAGTCCATGTATAACTAAGGCAAATATTTACTTTGTGTGTTTAGAAAATGCAGTTCACGTCTACTGTCCAGTCAGAGTCCTTGCAAAGTCTAACTTAATACTACTAGTTGTCCTCAAAAATCACAGTCCTGTTTGTGTCCCAAAAGAGTTAGTCTGTATGCTAGCCATCATAGGGAACAGAGCTCCAAATTAAAAAGAAAGAAAGAAAGAAAGAAAGAAAGAAAGAAAGAAAGAAAGAAAGAAAGAAAGAAAGAAAAAGAAAGATAAGTTGTGCACCTCAGAAAGCTGTGATTGTGTTTGTGATCGGTTAATATAGCATACTGGATAACAAATCAGACAAGATCACAGCAACAGCTGGGGCAGGGAGGTCTTGAATTTGAAAGGGCATGCTGTCTAGCCCTTAACTGTTTTTCTTTATTCTGGCTGCCTTGCATCACAATCCAAATGGCAACTGTAGGTGTGGCACTGTTACTGGCATATAGTGGTAGAAACTAATAAGAGGCACAGCAGCCTGTATCCCAGTGACAGAATTGTTAAATTTGCTGGGCTGTTTTAAAACACAGCTCAGCAGCCAGAAATATTTTTCTTTTTTTAATAGAGTTGACAATTGCCCAGCAAAGCAACATATGTTTACAATAAGTTAGCATGAACTCTGCAACTTGGAACTTTGAAATACAAATGAATATTCTTTGAGGGGAAATACATAAAAAAACATTAAAAATAACAATAACTTAGAAGGATGCAGCCCCGCATTCCAGTAGCACCAACAACCCCTGGTGTAGTATCTCACTCCTCCATACTTCCTTACAATTATATTCATATTATTAAGCGGATATTTTGAGTTCCTTTGGAGTTTAATTTATTCTTGCACATTCACTCAGAAAAGTTTGTTTTCCCCTTTTAAGCTTTTTAAATAATATATATGAATACTAGGAGAGAATTGTACTTCACTTGATGGATAACTTAAATGCCTATCTGTGAAGGAAAACCAGGATTCTAGTATACAGCCTTTTTACTCAGGCATCACATGTGAACTCAAATGGTTTAAGCCATAAAGATCACTATTACTCAGCTGTTTTCCCTAGATAAGAAGGATAAATTCAGGAGAAGTTACCCTAAAATGGTCCAGCTGGATCAGTGCTCTACCTCAGTTAACTATAAAATAAAATAAAATAAAACATGGCTTACATGACCATGCAATGGTTTTCACCAGCAGGTCAAATAGTGTAAAATGGCTCTAAGCTAATTATCAGCATAACAGTAGGCAACTAGTGCCACAGTGATCATCTAAGGAATCCACTAGTACAAATGGCACTATCAGTGACTAGATGAACATACTGTGACCACAGTCAAATGATTCATGAATCACAGTAGTACATAAGGGACATGCATGTGACTCTGCACATCCACACGTACAATGGGGCAGTGTGCTATGAAAACTGCTGACAGCCATAATAAGAGCTTCTCAGCATAATATTTCCTTCATATAAAGGGGAGAAATGGGAGCAGACGACAGTCAGAAAGGGGAAGACCAAACAGATAAACATGCAGAAGGACACAGGGAAGAGAAGAGTGGTAGTAGGTGGGGAGAAAGAGTGTATAACTTTTTTTGTTGGGGGGAGGGGGCAGATGACCTTTTTAAAGAAGAGTAGAGGGGAAAGAAAGAGGGTATAGGGATGTTACTAGGGGCAGACAAACAAACAAACAAACAAACAAACAAATATTAACCACAGACAAAGACCAAAAGGGGAGGTACTAATACAAATGGGGAGACATAATGGATAGACACATACAGACAGTGGGAGAACATTCAGTGAAGAGGACTAAAAACAGTGGAGCAAAGTAAAACACAAAGAAGATCACCACGTTGAGGAATAGGTTGGGTGACAGCTCCCTTTCAAGCTGCCTTGCCAGTACCAAGCTAAAGGTCATTCCCCTGGTGACTGTCCTCTCCAATATGTTCTGTGTTTTTGGCATGCTGAGTAGTGACAGGCAATGATGCAATTTTGCTAGTTGTACAATCATATTTTCCAGGTGGCTGAGGTGGGCATCAATCTGCTGATCAACCAAAGTCAGTATTATCTCCTCCAGCTCCTGTCAGGTAGCATACTGGGACATGCTGGTGGTGTCCTCTGAGAGTATGACAGCATCTCCTCTGTTGAGACACTATTCGGGACTACTATGGACCCTCTAGTTCACACCCAATTCGATGACCTATGTCACTGCAAGGATAGGCAGATGGAGATCCTGCAGAAAAAGGAAGGGCAAGTTGAGGTATTGTGATGCCCCACCACTAGCCCAGTAATCAAGAAGCCTCAGTCCTCACCACTGGCAACAGTGGGAGACGTACACATTGGGAGAATGACAAGTTACACACACAGTATTTCCAGATGTAGCTTTCTGCATCAAGTGCAATTTCCCTTAAGAGCACACAGAGACCACAGTCAGTCTGGAGCTGGTTTCTCCCTCTTTCTCCAGATCCCCAATAAGACTCCCCACTAACACAGTTATAGAGTTAAGATCTCAGTTAAGTGGCCAATCCAAGACCTCCAGCACCCTCTCTGTCCAACTAGTGCTTTGTGTCCTTGCCCAAGTAGCTGGCACATACAGTCTTTGAGATTTGATTCACACACACACACACACACACACACACACACACACACACACACACACACACACACACACACACACACACACACACACACACACACACACACACACACACACACACACACACACATTCTCTCTCCTGGGAAAGAAGGCTGGCACAGCTTTACTAGCTATGCCCCCTTTTGCCCAGACTATAAAGTAGCAAACAAAAAGATGCCCATTGCTGAGAGTAAGAACACTTTTAATTCCAAAAAGCAGATAAAAACAAATAAAACCAGGTAAGCACTTTCAGGATTGCTCGCTTCTTCGGACCTTAACAAACAGTATGAAAAACAGGCCTTTAAATACAAAAAACTTCCAGTTAATTAAAGCCAATTAAAACTGTTGGGTGTTAACACTTATCAGTGAACTAAGCCTCTCTTCTTTAGGAGAGGCTTTAAAGCAACAGCACTATTCAAACCAGGTGACACATATGCTTTAAAGTTGACAATCCATTTTAACTCAGCAAATTCAGTCTAATTACTCAAATCCATATCTATAAAAATTCCTAGCCTTAAAAGATGGTGTAGTGTGAGTGCCAGTTAAAGTGAAACCCTAGTTCTATATAAGGAATACATAAATCCATAGTGTCTATTAGGTTATTTAGGGTAGTCCCGCTAAGTAAGTAAGGTAGCTTTATAAAATGCCTGATGTTATGGGACCAGAAATAGATATTATTCTGTTCAGGCTTTTGAGTTTTAAGGTTGCCATAATTGTGGTTCTTCGTAAGCTCAAGCAATAAATGGACCTCTTCTACTATCAGGTTTGACTTGATCGATCGAGAAAATTTAATGCTAAACTGGGAAAGAAAAGAATATGTTTAGGCATTGCTCAAGGCATTGTCCAATCATGTTGAGATAGCATTGACGTGCTCATATCTCATCTCGCAGCCTCCTTTCCTTCTTTCCTAAAAAAATGTACATTTGGAGGAGCATAAAGCACACCATACCATTTTAGAGAGTTGCATCCAAATTTAAAATTGAGGGTATAAGTCTATCCCTGTTGTGGTGTGGGTATTCTTCCCTAAGTAGGGGACAATTGTCATTTTCTCATTTTTTTTACTTCTCATCAAATGACTTTTAAGGAATGCCCTAGGGTACCTGGTATAAGTGCTTATATAATATATCTTTGCAAAGAATTGTCTGTTTGCTCTATCTTTGTTAACTCGTTATCGGTAGCACTACAGTTTCCAGTAAAATCAAAAGTAAATTTGAGGAAATGGTCGCATTATTCATAGTCAACTAGTTCGGTTCCTGTATTATTCTTATTTCCATGGAGACAAATAAAAAATAAAATGGGATCCAGGAATCTATTTGATGTTTTGAAACAAATCGAGAATTGATCCAATTATTCATTCTCCCAGTAGGCCATAACTGGTGGTTTGCAAAACTGGACCCTATGGGGACCCCCATGGCTACTCCACATTTCTGCAGTAGTAAGCATATCAAAAAGGAAAAAATTGTTAGTAGTAATTATATCTAGTAAGGATAACTAGATAAACTTGGGTGTTATTTGGGGCACCCTTGACCAAACCCAATTCATTAGAGACCTCATCCATATCATGTGGTATTGCAGTGTATAAGTCAACTGTCTACTGTGGGAGAAATTAGCATCCCCTCATTGAATTTATTTGTTGATTTTAGTCAAAGAAGGCCTATGAGTCTTTACTGATTTGAGTTTCATTCACTAGATATTTTTCAGAATGTTGTCAATACAGGAGGATATTCCTATCTTTTATATAGTATATACATATCTATGTCTATATACCCTCAATAAATAAGTCACTGAAGTAGCTCTCTCACCAATCTATGTGCACGGTTCATTCATTCACACTCACTTTTGAGTAAGTGTCATTGTCAATCTCCTGATAGTCATAATGATCAAAGAGGGCAAGTCCCTCCCCTTGTTCGGGTTTAATTGCCTCACATTTGAGAGTTCTGAACAATTTAAGAAAGTCTTTTTTGTTATTAAAGAGACCTGTAGTCAAGTTCCTCAAGATAATATCCATAATATCCTCGAATATGGATCCCGGGAGGGTTTAGGGTTATAGCTGATAGTAGTAAGAGAAGTAGTATACCAGATTTACTTAAAGCAAGTGTAAATTGATTTTTAAATCTTTTCAATAGTTTCAGTCTTTTTCTCTCCTTACTAAATATGTATGTTGATTAGGAATGAATAGCCTTTAGCCAGCCACTGCCCACACAAAGGGGGTCTCTGTGTCAAGGCTAGTAATTGTGTATTTTAAAGTCCCCTGTTCTTAGTTAGAATCACTTCATGAGTTCAGTCCATGGTGGGTTATCTCCTTTGTTCAAGGCAGCTGCTTTTTTTTGAACCTTTTGGTTATAAAGTACAAGAGTTAGTTTAGTTAAAGTCATTTCAACTTCCTGCATGGTGTTACAGTTATTAGCGTCATTGGCCGTTTGTTTTGGTTTTGCGTTTGTTTTTCATAAAATTTGTTTCATTGTATCATTTGTCCATTTAGTAAACCCGAGTTCGCTAACCTCCCACTAACGCTACCTCCTTGTGTGTGTACATCTACTCTGTGTCCCGAGTCAGCGTTGTTAACAGTGGTTCCAAGTTAAGAGTGGTTCCCATTCTCTGTTCTTCCACAGGTGTACCATGGGTGGCGCTGCTGGTGTAATATAGTAGTCTGAATCGCTTGCCAGTCACTGCAACCAAGGGGAAATTGTTAGCCAAGGTCAAATGGGATGAGGTAACCAATAATAATGGGGGGTTCTCACTAACACGACGACCGACCTTTTAGTTAAGCCTCCACTACTAGCACCTGAGGGAGTCCTTTTATTTCCACATGGTAAAAAAAAAAAATTACATTAGAGAGGCAGGGACACAAAACTAAAGACACAGAGGACCACTTGTTGTGGTTGTTGTAAATACTGTAAATACATTAAGAAGGGAAAAAACAGGTGATCAACAACAAGACTTATACCCTCAATTTTAAAATGGCATGGAACCTGTGACTATGATCATTGTAACATTTCATGCCTTAAAACTCAAAAAGCCTGAACAGATAATATCTAATTTCTGGTCCATTAACATCAGGCATTTTCCTTCAGCCTAAATAATAACCTAATAGACACTATGGATATATGTATTCTTTATAGAAAACTAGGTTCACTTTAACTAGGCACTCACACTACACCATCTTTTCAAATTTTCATAAACTTTTATAGTTGTCTGGGTAAGTCAGTGATAGAAGTTGTTAAAGTTTCTGATTGCCCTTTTTAATCTAAAGGCGGACCACTTTTTAATAATTCTCTTTCTTTCTTAATTACTCAAATTCCCTTCCCTTAAACTTTCATTTAATTTATGTAGTACCAAGAACTTAAAGCTGTGACTCATACCAGCCTCAGATACATGTTTTGCTAATGCATTTATTAATTTACTATTTTGTATATCACTCTGATGCTGCAGAATCCTGTCCTTAAACATATGATTTGTCTTTCCTATGTAATATGAATCACATACATTACACTTAGCCATATAGACCACATTTTTTGTACAACAATCTGCATAAAAGGACAGATGCATTGGTTCCATACTTAATGGATGCATAATCAAGTGTGTAGACCATATATAACTGCATGCCTTGCAAGACTGGCATGCATGAGTGCCCTTTCGCTGGGAGGTAAGGTGCCTATATGGTTCAGTGTGTGTATAACAGAGTCGCTGTTTTAAGTTATTGGTATTTTATGACAAAAATAATAAAAAATTTTTTAATCTAACACCTAATGAGCATGAGGCACTGAATCAATTGGTTAGAGCAGAGCACCTAGGTATTAGACCAGCCGACAAAGGAGGTGGAGTTGTAGTGTTGGATACGTCTGTCTAGCTGGACAAAATGCATGATATGTTGTATGACAATACAGTGTATGTGTTATTGCAGAAATTTCAAGTTAATGGTATAATTAACAGGCTGAATTAAAAGTGTTCTTACTCTCAGCACTGGGCATCTTTTTGTTTGCTGGACTTTGTTTTTGGATATCCTAGATTCCACTACATTCTTTTGCTGCAGACTATAAGTAGTTATTACTGCTACCAGGTAACTTTATCAGCTTCTTTAAGGCCCTTAACAAAGGGTGCCCAATCTTACTGTGTAATGTTACTGTTAATCCAAATGGTAGTTTGACCAAGAGCAAGGCTATTAGAAGTGGCCCACAGTGTCACCAAATGAATATGCAAGTACTCGCAGAACTCAAATATGTTTCACAAATATCAGCCACAGTTGTTGTTTGCCTTTTCAGCTTTTCCCGGTTAGGGGTCACCACAGCAGAACTCCGATCCGCTAATGATTGGCAGTCGATTTTTATGGTGCCAGCCCGATTTTCAGCGAAGGCATGCCCATTCACGCAAGTCTTTCAGAGGCCACTCGACCATGGGGAGGACATGAAGACTCCACACAGAAGGGACTCCAGGCGAGAATCGAACAGGAGAACCTCTTGCTGTGAGGTAACAACGCTACTGCTGTACCACCACGGCCACAGTGAAAGGTTTAAATATCTTTAATAATAAATAATAAAAGAACAAGAAAGTACTCAGTAAATAACCACAGCTACATCAGAGTTCAAAATCACAGGAAATATTTAAAACAACATTGCAGGACAGTCTCAAATAAATAAAGAAAACATCTAAGCTATACTTCACTTTATTCTTGTCTGAATATAAGAGAAATTACTGTACTCTAGTTAACTAACTTACAGAACAACAAACAGCAGATGTTGTGAGTGGATGTTCTTGCCAGGTCAAAGACAAAATACAGAATATCCTGTCTCTCTCAGAGAGTTCTTCAATTAATATATCAAATATTACTGCTGAATTAGCTTGCAGGATGACATCACTTCTTGTCATCTGACTTTAGTTCCCAAGTTAAACCCCCATTGCTAGAAACAATTAGCTATAACTTTAAATTTGAACAGTTGTCCTGAGCGGAGATGTAAAAAGCTATTAGATCCATCAATAAAAGGGCAGAAATTACATTTCCCACAGGGATATGTACCCAGGGTTCCCAAGGCGTGGTCATGGGCACTTCTTGTGCCGATAGCCATGCCAGCATGGTGCTGGCTCAATGGGAGACAACTATCCTCTTCAGTTCTGCAGGGTATAAGGAGCATGTCCTCTTCTACAGATGGTTCGTGGATGACCTCTTCATTTAATGGTCGGGAACATCTGCTGAACTGAATGAGTTTGTAGATTTCTTACACGCTACAACACGTTTTTTGAGGTTCACTGTAAAATATTCATCAGATATAATAGATTTTTTGGATGTAAGGCTTATTAGAAATGGTACTGACAGCTTTTCTTCCAGACTTCTTAGGAAAGAGTGTTATAAACCACATTTTATTAATTGTTCTAGCATGCATCATCATTATGTTTTTAAGAATATTGTTAAAGGACAGACAATGAAAATTTCACGTATGAATAATGTAGAGACAGAGCTTATTGAGGATGTTATGGGGTTTAAACGAGACCTTGGCAGAAGAGGGTAGACTAGGAAAGAGATAGAAAAGGGCTCCAGGGAAGGAATGATGTTTAGATCCACCCATGGGAAACCTTATTATGGGCCACCCATGAGAAAAAAGGAGGGCTTTGTGCACTGATTCAGACCCTGCTCAAATAGGTTTGACATTCACATATGATAACAAAGACATTGTGAACATTTTTCATAGGAATTGGAATATTATTATGACTGACTCTGCTGTGGCATGAGAGACCTCATTTTTATTATAAGAATTCCTTACCTCTCAAACAGATGTTGTGTTACCCTAGGAATTCCTGTAGTTTTAATAAGAAACATTTATCCCTTTGTACATATCCCTGTGGGAGATGCAATTTCTGCCCTTTTATTGATGGCTCTAATAGCTTTTAACATTCCCGCTCAGGACAACTGTTCACATTTAAAGTTACAGCAAACTGCAATACCTGTAACATTGTTTATCTGGCTCACTGCACTACATGTGCTGCATTTTATATAGAGAAGATGAATAGACATCTTTGTGACAGAATCAGAGACCACCTATACTGCATTAGGAGCTCTAATGAGACCAATGTGTTAGCTAAGCATATTATAGAAGCAGGTGCTGTCCGCAAGTTTATGTTTATGGCTATCGATTCTATTGTTCCCACAGTGTAACTAGGTGACGTTACTAATAAAACAGAAAAAGCAGAGCTGAAATGGATCTTTAATTTCAGGTCAGATTGTGAACCTGGCCTGAATGAACATGTTTCTATTGAACCTATTTTAAAGTCTTGTAGATTGCAGAAAGTATAACTGTTTTTATAGCTTTTTTTATATATATATATTTAGATGTTTTTTGTGTATATTGCTCTTTAAGTGCTTTGGCTTTTCTTAGATAGAATGCACTCCATTCACTTACAATAGGTTCATAGGTTTATAGGTTCATACTAGGCTATCTGCCCTAGGGCATTTATAAGCCTAGCCAGAGTATTTTTGGCTTTCCCCACCCATTTTAAATTAATTTTGCTATGCCCTTTTTCGAGGTTAGTATACTGTGCCTCTGTCTAACAGTGACACAGAAGTGATACCCGGGGTAAACCTGCAATCTCCCATCCACTCATCAAGATTCCTCTTGAAGAGAGTCAATGAGGGACTCTGCCTAACCTGGACTGGGATTTTATTCTAGAGTGAAGGGAGCCTCTGGGTTATGAATCTGTCCCTCCAGCATGTCCTATTTATTTCAGTGCTGAGGTTCAAGTCTCTCGAGCACGTAGCTCGATGGGATTTGGATTTTCTGAGGTGCAGCATGTCCATTAATTCCGGGTTGGACATGGCTTTATACGTCAGGCACAGATCGCCTCTGAGAAGGCGGTATGCCACTGAGTAGAGCTGGACTTTCTTTAATCGGGCAGCATATGGCATCTGTTTGAGCCCTTTGATCCTCTTGGTGAGGTACTTTTGGGGTCTTTCCAGTTGCTGCAGGTGTTTGGTAAGGTACATCCCAAAAGGGGCATTGTACTTGATTATGGGCCTGATGAGGGATGAGTTAAGAGGCACGATGACCTCCCCTAATCTAGGTGTGAATCTCTTCATGATTAGGTGGGCTATATCAAATGTTTTTCTAACCACTTTGGCCACGTGGTTGTCAAATGAGAGATTGCTATCAACTTGGGTCCCCAGGTCCCTAATTACTTCTTCTGTACTTAATGGATTACCACCTATGTGGTAATTTGTGGGCACTTTGTTTTTGCCAAAGGGGATGACTATACACTTTTTGGCGTTTAGCTTGAGCCCATGGCTCTGGCACCAGTTGTCTGTTTCTATGAGGCCCTTTTGGAGGATGCTTGTGTCAGCTGGAGAGTCGATTATGGCACCCAGTTTGCAGTCATCTGTGAACTTGGTCAGCCACAGTCCTTCTGTGTTGGCCTGTACCTCCGAGAAATATATACCGAACAAGAGAGGTCCCAGGACTGAGCCTTGTGGGACACCACTTGTAATTGGTTTGGAGTCTGACATGGCTCCAGCAATTCTAACCATGTGGGTTCTGTCCTTGAGCCAGTTTGCAACCCATCTAGTGACATAGAGGTTTATATTTAAGCTGGTGAGCTTATCTATAATGCCCGAGTGGGGTATTGTATCGAAGGCTTTTGCAAGGTCCAGGTAGGCTGTGCGGACCACCTTCCCTTCGTCAATGGCCTTGGTGACTGTTTCAAAGAAGTCAACCAGGTTTAAGAGGCAGGATCTGCCCTTAACAAAGCTGAACTGGGTAGGATCCAGTGTCTGTAGGTCCCCAATATCTTTATTTATGAGGTCCATGATGATCCTTTCCATAGCTTTGCAGACCAAGCTAGTCAGGCTTATGGGGCGATAGTTTCCAGGGTCCGCTGAGGAACCACCTTTGTGGAGAGGGACCACTGTTGCTGTACGCCACTCTTTGGGTACATATCCTGTAGTAAGGCTGAGACTGAACAGTAGTTTTATGTTTGGGTTTAGCTCTTCTTGGAGTTCATGTAGGACACAGCCCGGGACACCGTCTGGTCCCATTGATGCTGTGTTTTTTGCTTTGGAGAGGGCGGCTCTTACCTGAGCATCTGAGATGTCAGGGGGGCAGCACTCTGATGGGATAGATATTTGCCCTTTTGGTGGGGAGGGGGGAGAAGTATTTCTATTGGTTAGTTTGATCTAGGTCTGTTTATGTCATACTATTTAAATATCAAAGTGTGTTGTGTGTTTTACTAAAGATCTGAAGAAGCTATATATGAAAGCGCTCATCTGTTTTTATTTATTTTTTTATATTAAAAGTTTATTTTCCATACAGTTTCCAGCTCTCTGTGTTTGGATTTTGGATTACTTGTTCTTTTGTTGCCTATTTGGAACTTTGTAATTTTTGCTGCTGCTCTGCTTGCCTGTGTTTGGAGTGAGCCTGTTTGATTTTTCTTGTCTACTCTGTATGGAATATTGCTGTAGCCACTCCTGGACAATATGCCAAACTTCTGTCCATAGTTTTTGGGTACTCTGCCCACCAAGTCTAATCCCTTGAATCCATTTCACCTGCAGTGTATATTAATTTGGAATATTGTTGAGCTCATGAGCGTCACTGGCTTGGACGTTTTTGTTGTTTTCTTTAATTTAATTCTAAACTTTGTAATAAAAAGCTGATGATATAAGCCACAGTCAGTTCCAGGCCTTGTTTTGCTGACTGTATAGAAATCTTCCATCTATGACTGCAAAGTATATAGACAATGTGATTTCAGTACTGATCATCTGGTGATATCTATATGTAAAGCTGTCTCTTAAGCAGTGGAAAGAGCATGTTTGCTATGACTAGTGAATTATTTTGGCAAAATGCTTCCAGTTTATGCCCCACTTCATTTTGTATTTCAAGGCCAAACCTGACCATTATTTGAATGGTACTTAGGTTCATAGGTTCATAGGTTGGTATTAGGCTATCGGCCCTAGGGCCTATACAAGCCTAGCCATAACAATTCCCTGGCTATTTCTTCCCACACTATTTACTTCCCTGGAACCCTGTCTAGCAGGGCGACTGACGTAATCCCTGGGGTGAATTTCCTTTCTCCCATCCAGTCATCAAGGTTCCTTTTGAAGAGGGCCAAAGAGGTGCTCTGCTTGACATGTATGGGCAGTCTATTCCAGTGTCTGGGGAGTCTCTGGGTCAGGAACCTATCCCTCCAGCATGTTTTGTTTATTGTGATGACAAGGTGTAGATCCCAGGAGCATGTGGCTCTGAGGGATTGGGATTTCTTTAAGTGTAACATGTCCAGCAGCTCTGGGTTTGACATGGCTTTGTATGTTAAGCAGAGATTGCCACTGAGTAGATGATATGTGACAGAGTATAGCTGGAGTTTTTTAAGGTGATCAGCACAGGGCAACTGCTTTAGGCCTGTGATTCTTTTAGTGAGGTATTTCTGCAGCCTTTCCAGTTGTTGCAGGTGTCTTGGGAGGTACATACCAAATGGGGCGTTGTATTCTATAATAGGTCTAATGAGGGATGAGTACAGTAGAACAATGACCTCCTTTTTTCTGGATGAAAAGCCCTTAGTGATGAGGTGTGCCACATAGAAGGATTTCCTGACTGTTGTGGTGATGTGGTTATCGAAGATGAGACCACTGTCCACCTGTGTCCCTAAGTCTCTTATCACACTTTTGGTGTTTCTTGTACTGCCACCTATGTGGTAATTCACGGGTACATGTTTTTTTCCAAAGGGGATAACTATACATTTCTTGACATTGAGCTTGAGCCCATGGCTCTGGCACCAAGCATCTGTTTCTGTAAGGCCCTTTTGTACAGTATCGACGTCATTTGGGGATTCAATAATGGCTCCCAGTTTGCAGTCATCTGCGAACTTTTTTAGCCAGAGTCCCTTAGTATTGGCCTGTAGTTCAGAGAAGTAGATGCCAAACAACTTCGACAGCCAACATTAGCATTCCAGTGACCTATGATAAATGTGATGTTAGGTGTTATTTCCAAGAGGTGTTGCAGGTCCTTGTACAACTGGCCAACATCTTCTTCAGCATCAGTAGCTGGAGCATAAACTTGTATCACTGTAATGGTGAATGGGTTGCCTTGTAGTCTGATTGAGATTATTCTATCACTTTTTGGGTTGTAACTGAGCAACTAATTTTACCAGCTTTTATTAACTATGACAACTACTCAATTTCTTATGCAAGATTCTTGTTCACATTAAAAAATCTGATGATGATCTGATGTAATATGGGTCCATTTTAGTTCACCAATTCCCAAGATGTCAATCTTTATTCTCGTCATCTCAGCCTTAACCACTTCAAGTTTACTTTGGTTTACAGTTTTCACATTCCAAGTTCTAGTAATGTATAATTCTTTGCAACACTGGACTTTCCCATCATCTTTGAGTGCCCCAGCAGATGGGCTTTCTTTTAGCTTTAATCCATTGGTGTCATTTTCATTTTTGTTCTTAGCTCTAGAACAAATTCTTTCTGCTCTTTCCCAGCACTATGCAGGACACATTCAGACCAAAGGTCTCATCTTCCCTTATAGTCAGCAATGTCCCCCATGCTGACAACACCCAGTCTAAGGGAACAACTGATTTCAAGACTAATTGGAGAGACTTAATGTTTGACAGATGCAAAGGGAAAAAAATCAATACTGGGCATCTCGGATTATCAGAAATATATATATATATATATTTTTTTTTTTCTGGGGGAAAAGTACTCTTTTTTTAAACAAAAATATCCTTACTGAATTATCACTTATGGCATATAGGCAATCATATATTTATATAAATGAAAGCAAACCATATTGACATATTTTCATTCGCAAACATTATACATTGTATACATTGTATATAATGTTCTATATAATCATTGTCAATCAAACATTACATATCTCTCTCAGTTCCTGCCATTCCTTAAACCTCATTCCTCCTCCAAAACATTATTTTGCATCTATTGTTACACAATTCCCATTTTCAGTAGAATTTGCTGCTACCCTTTTCTAAAAATCCCACTTCCAGTTATTTTATCTCTGTTTCTATATTCACTACTTCTAATATGGTTGGTTTAGAGTTTGGTTTCCATTTTTTAGTAACTGCTTTTCTGGCAGCCACCAGAATTAAACTTAGCAAGGTATTACTATGTCTAGGCAATTCAGATCTTGTATTACTGGTCAAAAAAATCATTTCCTTAGTTACACCAATTTACTCACCTAATATTTCTGAAAAAGTAGTTTGCATGGGGATTTTTAAAGTCTGCTAACTCATTGCACTCCCAAAAAGTATGTTCACAACTACCTCTTTCTTCCCCATCACACCTCCAACATTTACAATCTACCTGAGGAAAATTTGTTAATATCTGCTTATGATTTGTGCAAACACTTACAAGTAAAAATCCTAAATCTTCTTCTAGACTGTGTTGCATATTTGGGAACCATACCTATATCCTCCCATTGTTTCCTTGTGAATTGCATATCCAGTCTCTCTTTCCAATCCTTTCTAACCTCCTCTGATTGATTCTTATGATTACCATGCAGTATTTCATATGCCTTACTAATTAGCCCCTTTTAGTAGCAACGTCTGTTCTAGATTCTACTAAAAGCTGTACCAGTGCTGGTCCTTCCCCTATGACCCCACTATCTCTTTCTCTTTCTCTGTACTCTTGCATCAATCCTTAATAGGAAAGGCAGTCTCTAGCCTGCAGTCCAAATGTCTTCTTGGCCTCTTTCCATTCTATTACCTTTGCCTCTGTAATTATTTGCTCCCAATACCTTGGTTCCTTTGCCAGTTTTCTCCAGTAAGTTCTATCCCCCACTTGCCTATTCTCTGTACCCCCTCTTGCAGTCATTCCTATGAGCAGAATCCCTTCTCTATTCCTGTGTTGGATAAGTTCTTAGGATACTTTATGAATATACTATTCGGTGAGGCTGTTTTTATTCTTCTTTAAGGATCTACTTCCAAAATCCCGGTCTCTCCTTATTTCTTGAGCTTCCCCCTGTTTCATCATCATCTCTTTCCACTTTGAATTATAGCTTTTTACTTGTGCTTTGTATAGCAGCCTTAACTGTGTAGCTCTGAAATGTCCATTCAAATTAGGTAATACCAAACCACCTTGTTTTACTGGAAGGATCAACATATCCCTCTTGCCTCTTCCCCTCTTCCCCTCCCAAATAAAATCTTTCAACTCTTTAGTAATTGCTATTCACAACTTCTCCTTTTGTTGATAAAATATGCTTGGCCTGTGTATACAACTAAAGGGACTAAAAACAGTTTCTCTGCATGGATCTTGCTATTCATATCTATAAAACAGAGAATCCAGTTTCTTAGTTTTTGCATTATCTTTTGTTTAGTCTATTCCCACATATCCTTAGCTGCCATAACATAATCCTTTTAAACCCATACTCCTAAGTACTTCTGTGACGCTGCCAGCCCAGCTAGCTGGAATTTTATAAATAATTCTATGTCATTTGTGAATATTGCTATGATTTATACAGAACTGTATGTTATGTACTGACCTTCAAGAATGTAACCACAGTGTACCCTACTGGAAAAGAAAAGAAATGTATATAAACTATATACCTGTGTAAATATATGTTTTAATAGTAGAATCTGGAACATACAGAGTTAATTAGCAAAACTTCAAGAAAATAAGTTGAAAAGTAAAGTGTTTTATGATTGTGTTACCTCAGTAAGCAGACACAATGTCTAGAGCTAGAGGTTTTCCTATTGTCTTGAAACAGAAATAATTACTAAGTTTCAAATGTAAAAGTGTTTTTATTGCTCTAAGACTTCCTAGCAGCTGCACACTTCTGAGAGATATGTATTTTTGACACAGAGGTGTTAAATTCTAAGTATCTGTTTAGCCTGGGAACTTAATTCAGGTGACAAAGGAGTGATGTCATCTGAACTAACCGAGCAGTAATGTTGAATATTAAAGTCTGTGCACTTTGTGTTTTGTCTTGGACGCACTTTGTGTTTTGTCTTGGACCTAGCAAGAATATTCACTTATCTGCATTTGCCTTGCTCTGTAAGTAAGTCATTTAGGGCATAGTATCTTTTAGAGATAGATAGGAATATAGTAAAGATTAGTTTAGATGTTTTCTGTATTCATTTGAGACTGTCCTGTAATGTTGTTTTAAAATATTTCCTGTGATTCCGAACTCTGCAGTTACTTGTGCTGATTGAGCATTGTCTTGTTAAACCTATCTTTGTGGCTGATATTTTTGAGACATATTTATGCTCTTAGAGTACTAGTTAGCTAGCTAGTAAACCTATGCCAGCCTTTCCAAGGTGTATGTTTGTGTATAAATCAACTCTCAAAGCGTGTGCGTATGTCAGCTACTTGGGCAGGGACACAAAGCACTAGTTGGACAGAGAGAGTGTTGGGAGGACTTGGCTTGGTACCCTGGCTAAGTAGTCAACTCTGCAGTTGTGCCAGTGGGGAGTCTTATTGGGGATCTGGAGAAAGAGGGAGAAACCCGCCCCAGACTGACTGTGATCTCTGTGTGCTCTTAAGGGAAATTGTACTTTACTGTGTGTGTACTTGTCATCCTCCCATTTTGTACATCCATCATTGTTGCCAGTGGTGTGGATTGAGGCTTCTTGATTACTGGGCCAGTGTAGGGGCATCACAATTTAATTTTATCGTGTACCCTTAAATATGGGCATTCCTGAATGAATTTGTGTGTGGGTACATCATTTACAGCTATTGCCTTTGTTTTGTCTTTATTAATTTTCTATCCTGAAAAGATTTGAAACTGCCTCAGAATGTGCCACAACACCAACATGTACTTTTCTGGTTTTATTTAGTACAAAATAATATTAACTACAAATAAAGCCAACTTTTCTTGATTACCATATAAACCACATCCTTGAATTTCTGAGTCCCTTATTTTCTTTGCCACTGATTCTAAATATAATGCAAATAACAAAGGGGAAAGGGGACACCCCTGCCTGGTTCCTCCGTTCAAACAGAACTTATCAGAGAGGACCCCCCCACTTTAATTTTCACCTTTAATACTTCATATATCCTCCTAATTAACCCTATTATCGATCAGGGAATGCAAATACTTCCATAGCCCTACTCATAAAATCCCAGCCTATTCTGTTGAATGCTTTCTCTGCATCAAGACCCACCAACAACAGTGTTATTTTCTTACATTCTGATTCCCTCTGGCTCACCACTGTTCTATTAATGCTGTCAAATGTTTGCCTTCCCTGCCTAAAACCACAATGATCCATATCTATCAATTTTGGCAACACATTTGCAATTCGTTTAGCCATTATAGACTTAAACACTTTATAATCATGGTTTAGAATTGAAATTGGCTTTTATGAAGCTGGGTCTGATGGGTCTTTACCCTCTTTAGGTATTACAGCCACCACTGCTCTCTTCCAGGACGTTGGTGCTTCTCCTCTTCTTAAAATACTGCTAAACAAAATCTTCCAGATCTTTATCACTTTCTTCCCTCCTAGCTTCCAAACTTCCACACAATACCATCTATTCCTGGAGCCTTTCCTGTACATTGGTTATATGTCATCATCTTATCTCATCTCCTCCTATCCTAACTGTTAATAATTGAGCCTCGTCTACCTCTAACCTCGACATATTTAATTCTTCCATAAATATTCCCATTTGTACTTTTTCCTGATTTTCACATTTCTCTACTTTATACAGAGTTTCATAACATTTCTGAAATATTTCTAATACCTCTACAAGATCTCTAGCTATTTTTCTTGTTGTAGGTTCCATACACTTGGCAACAGCCCTTTATAATTTCTGTTGTCTGAGCTATTATGATTAGCAGAAACATTCTCCTTGTTGACAAGACATCCATATCTATTAGAGGAGTGAGTATATTGAAAGTGCTGATGCTAAGCTCTCAGTAACAGACCTATCCTATGAGCAGGTGTGATATCTACTCATACATTTGATAAGATTCCCATGAATATACTTGCAGAAGTCTCAACCATTTCTCAAGAAGGCATAAACTTAACAAAGCCAGAACCTCACTTTACAAAGACCACCCACTGATCACATCAAACTACATATATGACCTCACAATAACATGGCAATTGTGAGCTTTCATAATAACAAAACACCTGGGTTACAGATTCGTAGTTCTGACCATCAAGCTTACAACCTACTGACATATAAGAAGCATGATAAATACTTCTGTGTGTGTATGAGTGTCGCTACAACCTACTGACATATAAGAAGCATGATAAATACTTCTGTGTGTGTATGAGTGTCGCTACAACCTACTGACATATAAGAAGCATTATAAATACTTCTGTGTGTGTATGAGTGTCTCTACAACCTACTGACATATAAGAAGCGTGATAAATACGTCTGTGTATGTATGTGTGTACGTCACTCTCTCTGTCTCTCTGAGTTGTAACATATTGTGGCAGTTCTTCCTAGAATGACATATAAAATTATATAAAATAGTGAAAATGTTGTATGTAAACAGGTAATCAGTGTAAACAGAAATGTTGCTATTTTTAAAATGATGTAAATAATTAGTATAATGATTGTACGTAGAACAGTTACTTTAAATTGTCAGATACCTCTTTGTATTAGGCAGAGAGGATTCCTGCATGGTTTATGTAATGCAACTGATTATGTAATTAAATGTATAAAAAGAGAGGGCTGTAGCCCTAACAAACTAGAGATATTGACCTCTCACAGTGGAAGAATGGTTGCCTGGGTCATTGGCTCTTGGTGTTATGCTATAGTATAGAACAATCGCTGTATATTCTGAGATTACCTCTTCCTGTGAAAGAATCCAGAGGGGTGACACTCTAACAGAGAGGATCTGTATGCTATGCCCCTTGATTTCTACTTCTTACTAAGACAGAAAAAGGATGATTGGACTGTTTTATAAGTAACTGTTACTCTGTTTGTGGGAACTCTGGAACTTTTGAAAAAAAAAAGTAAACTGTATGTCTTTCCTCTTATTCAGAAAGTTATTTTGGTGCACTTGATTGTGTTAGAGAGATTGTTCCAGTGTATTTTGGTTTATTATGAAATACATCTGGACTTTTGGTACATTGATATACAATGTTTGTCGGTGCAGACTGCAGTGGGTATTTGTGGCACATATCTTTTGCTAAAATTCCCAACCTTTACATTTCGCTGCCTACACAAAGTCAAACTGTTTAAGCAAATTCAGCCTTTCTGAAGAGAAACCATTACTGTGCTAGGGCAAATTGGCCAGTAGTGTGGTATGTCCTATGTTGCTGTTGAGAAGAGTGCACCTAGGCTATATCTGCTTAAACAACAAGATGACAACAGTTGAGCAGCCCTTGCAAACCATACTAGCTGCCAGTGAAGGTATGGTGTCTGTTGGCAGCACTATGTTAACACCAAAGGCAGTCCCGCCACTAACAAAAATGACCAGGGAGGAAGAGCTTACTTAGCAGCATTTGAGCAGTATGCCCACCAGGAGGGATGAGACCATAGGCTCCTATGTAGTTACTAGGCATGCAGTCCAGGAGACCATTAATAAGCCTAGCCTAAATTTCCAATTGACCATTAAAGCACTGTCTGGTTAAGTGACTTGCCCAAGGTCACACAGTAGGCAAATGAAGGCTGGGTGAATATGGCTCTGTACCACAGGAAGTAAGTGGTTAACAGTTCAGATCCTTAGTCTTCAAAGCTAACTGCTAGGTGATACTTAATCCATTGACCAGTATGAATGGGGTAGGATTCTATTAGCACAGCTTACTGGGGAGCCTTTAAAAGCCCTTGTGATCCTGGAAGAAACTAATTATCATTGACATGAAAAAGTAAAAAAGTATTATTAGCCCAGGCTGATGTTATCTCTGAGGCACAAGCTAAAAAATTTCACGACTGAGTGATTTCTCCTAACAAAATAATAAGATTTACTTACATTGTGTTTAGGTCTTGCTGCTCAGCATTACTAAAAATGAAATAATAGAAATCTTCCATTGAAAAATCTAAAAGTTATTTTCAGGTTACTTTAAGAAAGTGGGTACCTCAAAGTGATCATGAAAATGGGTTGTACTGATAGATATACTTTGAAATGAAACACTGTTCAAAGCTGAGCAAACCAGACCTTTGGTAAAGCATGTGGGAACTTCTGATAACAAACAGAATTAATTGTAAACAGTCTCTGTTTTAAATGAAGGAAAAGAGCCACATAGCTAGATTTTGTGCTAGTAATGGTAACACTGTTATACCCATAATTACTCTAACTAGTGAAAAGCATGCTACTAGTGACATTATGTTTATGGAATGTGAATTGTCCACGAGAATGGTTGAGTCAACTATTTGCTAGCATGTTACAGCAAAGTTGATTACGTACAAGCTTCTAGCTGATGGCAGAGATCTGCAGTAACTACTCGATTCAGGCAGCTTGGTCATACTTATAAAGTCACGGTAGGTGTATTGTAGGAAGACCCTTACAAAGAAGCAGATGAAACATTATGTATTCACAGAGATAGAAAACAGTATTACATTGCTCATTTAGAAATGCAAACTGTGTTTTTTGTATATACGTCACCCTGTTGATGTAGTTACAAATGTAACACATTATATAATAACAGGGAAACATTTTCCCCATTTTAATGATTTATGAAGGCAATAAAAGGAGGGCATTCAATTTGGCATATCCTGTTATATGTGTGGGGAGAAGAACCATCAAGTGAATAAGCCTGCAGACACACCTCTGTTTAACCTTGAAGATGTGTGGGAGGAGAAAACAAGAGACACACTCATAGCAGTATATGAGTCCAATAATGGTCACAGCATATTGTTAAAAACTCCTAAAGGTACAAAATTTTGGCTAAGATTAGAGAGTGAAGAAGAACCTACATGTTTCTAAAAAACATTTAAAGAAATATATCACCACACCTTTATTAGCACAGAAGGCTGTGTGAAACGAAGCAACAAACGGAAACTCAGGTAAGACAAAACTGTAGGTAACAGGCATCAACAAGTGAGGGGAGAAAAGGTAAAGCTGAAAACAAATTTTGTTGTGAGATACCATTTGTAGAGAGAAAGTAATCTAAGGAAGACAGAAAATGAAAAGGTGGCATTCACTCAGTGAGACAGAGGGAGAGCAACGAAGAAGAAAAAGAAACTAAAGGGTGGTGCTCACTGACACTGAGATAGAGTGAGGGCAACGTCAGGAAGAAAAGGGGAAGGCGAGGGTCATGTATACTGAGACCAGATAACCTTGAACAGGGACCTAATGCTATTCCTGTTATATCAGAATACAGGAATGTAAACATAGCAAGACTTTATGCATCAGGCTTATAAAAGTAAGGAGTTGTGTAGATAACTAATGTAACGATAGCAGCTGTCACTGACGAATATTGGAATGAGTTGTCTTTCTTATGAGAAGAGTTACTCACTGAGGTCACAGCGTCTATGTTGGCAATGTTTGTAAGAGAGAAGGCAGTGACTTCTACTTTATGACAGACTAACCTTGAGTAAACCTCAGAGCTGGCTGACGACCAGGTAAGCCAGATAATGATTAAAAAAGGCCCAACGGGAAGATGACACTTCGAGCAAAGCATGCAAGAGTATAGCTTGTGATGTAGGAAGGGAAGTTGAACAAAATGTTCTCACTTCTTACCCTTACTTCAACTTGCAAAATAATCTATTGTGCATAGTAAGGACAGAGAGGAAGTAACATGTCATCTAGTTATACTCAAACCTTTCAGAAACTTTATTGATGAGGTTAGCACTAAGTCATGTACTAGAAGGACACCTAGGAATGAAGCAGGCTAAATCATAGATAATGGAAAGGTTTTATGGAACAGAAGTAATGAATGAAGTTGAGAAACGTGCTCGATGCCCTGAATGCCAAAAGACAGGCACCAATTCAGACTTCAAAAATCATTTCATTCCAAAGCCTATTACAGAGGTACCATTTGAATGGTATTGCTTTGGAAATTGTTACACCTTTGGTAAAATCCAGCATTGGGTTTTAATATATTTTGATTCTTTTTTGGACTGTACAGCTATGAATCCTGAAGTTATTCTCCTATGTAAGGCTAATGCTAAATCTATAGTAGGAGTGTTACTCATATTATTTTTCCAGGGTAAGGATTCTTAACAAGGTACTCACTGATCAGAATATGCTGCTTATGTCCAGAGTAATGCAATAACTGTTCCAGTGCTTTAAGTTTGGGCAGTTAAAAACTTCAGGACACCAGACTAATGGGTCAGCAGAATGTTTTAACTGAACAATTATTAAAGTCCACCCTTTTTGAGGAAAATGGTAAAGAAATGGGACTAGTTAATACCCATGCCTTGTGTTTGCCATTACAGAAATAACACAAGTCTCTACAAGGTTTGAGTTGTTATATGGTAGGTGCCCTTGTGGACTATTAGACATTGCCAGATACACTTGTAAAGAAGAGAAACCTTGTTTTAAAGTGTCATAGAACACTGTACTGATTTCAAGACAGGATGCAAGTGTTGATTCCCATTGTATGAGAACACACGGAAATAATCCAACAATGCAACAAGGGTTGTATAATTGAAATGCAGGGACCAGGGAATTCAAAGTTGGAGAACATGGCTTTGTATTGATTTCCTCTGCAGAAAACATGTTTTTGGGTAAGCGTCGGTATCCATTTGAAATAGTAGAAAAATTAAATGATATAAGCTACAGGATTAAGCAGGCTGATAAGAGAAGTTCAGAAAAGGTATACTATATCAGCAATTTGAAACTGAAAGTGCAGACCTCTATAGCTAACGTAATCACAGGAACTGATGGAACTAGCAGAGGAAGAAAACTGACCTCTGTGCCTGCAGTCTAGGTAAATGACACTCTATCTAAATCACAGGGAAAAAAAAGAGATAAGGGAGTTTCTGTTATGAAACAAGGACATGTTTCATAACTACTTGGCAGAGCAAACTTTATTCAACATCATACTGAGACCATTTCAGCATAAAACATTATAGACTTTAAATAATTATTCAGTTAAAACAGTCTGCTGACCCATAAGTCTGGAGATGGAGTACTGAAGTTATGGCTGTGTAAGAGCAAATACAAAATGCTTAAAAATGAAGATAATAAATGATTAAAAAAAATAAGTGGAACAGCCCAATGCCTGATGGAACAATCAGGATTTGTAATGATTTTAGGAAGGTGAACAACATTTTGAAATTTGACAGCTGCCCAACACTTAAGGTGGATGAACTAATAGAAAGGATGGGAAAGGTGAAGCCCTCTTACAGCTGAAACCAGTGAAAAGATACCTATTTCAACATCAAAAAGCTTATTCCAGTATACTGCTCCTCCATTTGGGCTACACTGTGTCCCTGAAACTTTTCAGAGATTAATGGACAGAATCCTAAAGTCCCATATCAAATATGTTTTTGCTTATGTAGATGATGTCATAGTACATTTTGAGGATAGGGATTCCCATAGGTACAGGCTAAATTAGACTCTGTGAAATAAGACAGGTTTGTTGTTAACGCCTCCAAAAGCAAGCTAGGCATGACAGTGGCAAAATATTTAGGCTATGCAATATGCAGAGGAATTGTTAAGATACAGAAAGAAAAACTAGAAGCCATGAGAAAATGGTCTATTCCAGACACTAAGAAGCAAATGAGACCATTTTCATGGTTAGCCAAGTACTCAGAAAACCTTGCACCCCATTTTGTATAAACAGTATGCCATGTTACAGATTTGAAAAAAGCAAATATACACACATACATCTATCTATCTATCTATATATATATATATATATATATATATATATATATATATATATATATATATGTGTGTGCACACACACATACACACACACACACACACACACACACACATATATATATATATATATATATATATATATATATATATATATATATATATATATATATATGTGGGTCTAGTTCTATATCCTGAAAAGCCACAATATCGAACACCGGAAAATCGAGACTAGAAGGACGAAACTGAAAATCATGAATCTCGTAAGTATTTCCAGGGCAAGTGAATACTTGCACAAAACAACAGTAAATCACAGCGCACCACCTAAAACCCACCTAGGTGGGGGTCTATGTCCTCCACACACCCCCAACTATATATACCAACTCTGGGATTGCAATACAGTGGAGAAAGGGCATAATTCCTCCATTGGACAAGTGTTTACTTGCCCTGGGAATACTTACAATTTGTGATTGTAGTTTCATCCTTCTCGTCTTGATCATCCGGTCCTCGGAATTGTGGCATTTCTGCATATAGAAGAAGACCCGTATATACATATATACATTTCATTAAAACATATTTGGTTAAATCTTGATTCATAGAAAACTGTAGAAGGCTATTGACATGTAGACATGCCCAAGTGCCATTGGTCGTAGCTGAAAAGGGTTCATATAGGGGTCCACATGGACTAACCCACTTACCTAGTTAACAAATGATAGGTAAACATACCAAAACATATTAAGGTTAATTGCAATATGTGCTCCTGTTGTGATGACAACTCTAAGGAGGCCCCAATTCTTGGATGTGCAATATAACATGATAGAAAGCCTGGGAAAAACACAGTGGCTTAGCAAATTCTGCTTTCATCTTACATGGCATCTGCATATTTAAAGACAATGTTTTGTCATTCAGTTTGTATCACTCTATATGTTGGCATAGACATTAAACTCATTACCTGTCAGCCTACATCAAGGTGTGCAACCAGCCAGAGTGCTGGGCTTCACTCTATCTCCCTAGGAGTACAAGTGCTGTAAATGACAATTTCCACAAGGACTTTTTAAACCTTGTTAAATTCCTGAATTAAGATAATTTTTGTACATTAACAGTTCATACCTCAATTCAAATGATAATCTTGCTTCCTTCATGATCCCTTCCTCCCTGCTACCTGCCACCGATAAAATACAGATCCCTTTACTTAATCGTGCTATTCCTCAGCTTATCCTCTTTTCTTCTCCATCTACTGTTAGCTCTCATCCTATCATAACTCAGTAATAGTTCTCAACATCTCTCCAATTATGTCCCAACCACTTGTCCATACTTCCTCTTTAAACTCTCTAAACATTGTTCCAATGATGCCCCGTAACTTTACCCTAAATATAGACTGATTACTCCATTTCAACTTGAATCAGAATGAAATTAATTGGAAAATACTCTCCAAAAAAACGAGAATGAATAATAACCTAATATACTAAAATGCTCCTGTGAAGAGACATTCACCCTAACCCTGGCCCCGCCTATCACAACCAATATTAAAGACAATTTTCTTCCACACACTACTCTAACCCCACAGTGATCACCCCCCTAACCCTGGTAATCTAACATTTGTTGCCATAAAAGTTAGAAGCATAAGAAATAAAACTACTGAATTACATGCCTGGATTACCAATACAAGCCTGATATTCTCACTATAGCTGAAATATGGCATAAACCCAGCATCATCAACTCCAAAATTACACCCGTGGATATGATATCATTCTTAATGACTATATAAAGAGGAAAGGTGGTGGTATTGCTTTAAAATTTTCCAACAATTATCACATTTCCCAACTACAAACCAATACCAAAATTCAGTTCAACACAATAACTCACTACTCAGAACTGCTATAGAATTCATCTTTTATTTCATAGATAGTATAGCATCCATAACCAAGGATTCCCAAACCTGCCTAACAGCCACATAATACCAGATCCACTTTAACCTTCAAGCACGTGTCCACATCCTATATAAAACTACTCAAACTCAAACCGTGTTCTACTTCAGCTGATGACCTTACAAGTGAGTACCTTAAAATAGCAACGAATATCATTACCTATTGTAACACAATCCTTATAAATAGGTCAATCCAGGAATCCTACGTTCCCTCTCTCTGGAAATAAATTGCACATTACTAACTTTAGACTTGTAGCAGTTATATTCCCCTCTCAAAAATGCTCGAAAATGTATTCAAACAAAAACAATTGCTTAACTATCTCCTGCAGGAAGAACTCCTATACCTCATACAACAAGGCTTCTGTCAATCCCATAGCACTAGCACTGCATTTCTAACCTATATAGATACTGTCAGTAAAGCTAGAGATAATGGCAAACTTGTCTCCTTCTTATTTCTAGACTTGTCTAAAGCCTTCAACGCAGTTCATCACAGCAAACTTCTGCATCAAATGTCCTCACTAAGTCTGTCTCAGCCAATCCTTCTATGGTTCAAAAGTTCCAATGGGCCTCCCTAATGCAATGTACATATGACTCCACAGACATATGCACATCTGGCAACTTGGTGCATCTATAAAAAAAAATACTCAGGAAGCTTTAACAGCCACTGAAACATGTCTTTGTAAGTCATAACTCATGCTCAAACCCCACCCCCCAGAAAAACAAACTACTTTTGTTCCCTGAATCACTCTCATGAAAAACAAAATCCTGTCTCTTAATAATATAACTATTGGACTCACTTCTCATAGCAAATTATTAGGGATGATAGTGGATAATAATGTTAAATTTAACCTGCATGTACAAAATTGCATAAAAAATTACCAAAAACTAGGGATGCTTTATAGAGCCAAAACATTTCTCACTAACACATCTGAAACTATACTTGCCACTGCTTACCTCCTCCCATCTTTACTTTATAGTGTGCTCATTACTAACCTCAACAGTGTAAGAAACTTCTCTGTGTGGAAGATTTTCAGTCCATATATTTCTATATAATCACTGTATATTAATCAGATCAGACAATAGTAGTAGAAGTAGCGAATGTAGTGAAATCCCATGGCTATAGACGAGCTTGAATTATCACAGAGATGGAACCATTTTTGAGAAACCTGAACAACTTAGAGAATGATTTTCTAATGAGAGGCTATGGAAGTCAGATGTTAAAAACCATCCTGGAACCCATTATAGAACTGAAAAGGACTGAAGCACCTTCACTCAACCTCCCCAGTAGAAAAATGTTAAGTAATCCCACAGAGAATAACAAATGCAAAAATAGCTGCATCCTGACATACACTTTGGATTATCACAGTATCAAAAATATTATTGAAGAAAACTGTGACATTGTCATGGGAAACCCTTTTCTGATTAACATCTTAGGTGAAGCCCCATCATTTGTTTATAGGAAGGCCAGGAATATTAGAAGTTTTGTTGAATTTAAACCTAGACCATGCGAGAAAACAAACTTTGGAATTCCTTAAAAATTCAAATACAAAAAATGGGTTTTTAACATTCTACACTTTCTTGGGAATTCATGATTTTGCATATCCCTCCTAATAATTTGGATAGAACCCAAATGATTATACTTATAAATATTTTCGTATTAATGTTTATATAGCTACAAATTGGCTGACTCCATCTCAAACTTCATGGGAAAACGTTAAAAGTTTAGCGATGAAACATATTCTAGCACACAAACTTTTAATTAAGGATAATAAAAGAAATATTAATAATCCGAAAGTATGGGAACAGATTTTCAATATTATATTAGCTTAATGTACCGAATTCAGTTCAACCCCAGGACATGCATACTTAATTTGAAAGTTGGTAGTAACAATCCAAGTTAATGATATTAGATCTTTTGATTCTCTTTGTCAGATGTTCCTTTCTCTTCTTCATTGATTTTGTTTAACTGTTGGAAGCATTCATGTAAATAGTGTACATAGTGTATAGTATGGGTGTTAGTAGCTTAATTTGTGTATTATTTGTTTTTCTTTTTCCTCATTGTATGAACAATTGGTAAAATAATAAAGATTTATTATTGAAAAAAAAAAAAAGAAAAGCACTAAAAGATGTGAAACTAGTTGTACATTTTGTATATTTATACAGCAAGGTGATAGTTTTTATTGCCCTTATTTAAAGAAGATCATTAAAACCAGTGCAGGGGGTGACTGTAATACTAACAAAGTAATTTACAGGGCACAGTGCAATGAATGTGATGCATTCTATGTGGGCAAGACTATAAATAAACTCAAGCGAAGGATTTCATGTCATCTGTCAGAAATCCGCTCTGGATGTAAAAATAATGCACTAGCCAAACACCTTTCTCTTCATAAAAAACACACAGGTTTTAAGTTCCAGATCCTGGATCGCATAGACATGGGTGATCTTGAAGGAGACATCCCGAATATTCTGGAGAAACATGACTCATGTGGTAATTAAAGCTGAACTATTTTAGAAAGCCTGGACTAAACTACTACTGCTCAATTAAAAGTGCACTGGAACTTAGAAAACTGCCACATTGTTTACATGACTAATTGTATTTTATTTTATTTTATTCTACAAATTGGTTTTAAATACCATTTTAAATCATTTGAAATTTAAGTGTATATTTGTTTCCATCATCATACATATATATATATATTTTTTTATTTTTATTTTTTTATATATTTTTTTTCTGGTTCTCTTTTTTCCACTTTATTTAAAATGATGGTAATAACAATACTAATTATACAATTATATAGGTTTATAGGGTTCTTGTACACAGACCTGAAGAAGTCTAGAAGGACGAAAGCGATCTTTGTTAACAATAGGTTATGAAAACAGAAACTGATTTTTACATGCAAAATGTATATGTATATATTTATATATAATTTTTGATTGCAAAATGAACTAAGGTTGATATATTTCCAGCCATGTAGTATATTGCCTTGTATAAAATCACAGACTTAATAATCTACTTAATAATTTGGTTAAATAAGATGTACCATTAAAGTACATTAGGGCTATATATTATTATGACAGCTACTAGGTAGGGCAGGACCAGCTCGAATGTCCCACTGATGGGGGAAGGGATGTGAATTTAACATGTGTACCAATAACACTTTGTTTTACAGCACAATAAACCACTCCCATGCCTGATAAAAAGTATATATATATTTAGAAAGCTTGTGAGGAAATTATTACTCTATTTTTGTTTTACTTGGATCGCTTGTCTGTGTACTTAATAAAGGATTTTCGACTGGAAACAGACTGCCTACCTTGCTTGGATTACTTTCGAATACTTAGTAATGGTGTAGAATTATATATTTTCTATTATTACTTTTTGACTTGATGAGTTTACGTTCGCTACTTCTACTACTATTGTCTGAACTGATTAATATACAGTGATTAACTAGAAATATATGGACTGAAAATCTTCCACACAGAGAAGTTTCTTACACTGTTTTGTTTTTAGACCCACTACACTTTAATGGGTTGTTTTGAGACTTCGGGGATACCACGGAGATTACTTGTTTCTCATTACTAACCTCCAAACATCACAAAAATCAAATCTTGAACAATGCTATAATAAAAATGGATACATTTGCAGCAAATACCACTTTCAGAACCCACCACTATATAGCACTAAAAAGCATAAACTGGTAAGAACTACCCCACCTACTAACATATACACAGCTTCTTACTACCTTATAAAATTATCCAGCATCCATTTGCTTGTCCAGCACTAAATACCATTCTGCATAAGAATGCAAGAATGTCCCCAATGGTCATTATGATCCAATAACCAAATCTTCTCTCTGTCCACAAACCTATCAAATCTTTTGGGCATGATCTGTACTCATACCACATTGCTAAGGCTCGAACTCCTTACCTATACCCGTCAGATTAATACCCTCCCTTTAGTCTTTTAAAACCATTCTGAAAGACTTCCTAGCCAAAATCTAGCTCTCTTCTTGTTCAACCCCAGGATAAAAACTATATCCCTAAATATGAGCAGGTTTCTATTCATACCTTATACCGCCTTACTCTTCCTTCACCAGTCACTTTCTTACATCAATCAATTTCTCTCCCCTGCCTCTCTAATTATGCCATAACCCTGTTTTTCCTCTCACTTCATATTGCAATTACTGTTTGTATTATACAAACTAACTTTTAATTTCTCAGTAAACTGGCTTAAAGTTATCCAAATATTAAATCATTGTCATATAAGTTGTATCTATTTTAATCAATGTTTTCAATTTGATGTCTAATTTGGTACAATTATTTAAACTGTAGATGTTTTTACATTATTTTTGAAGATTATAAAATTATTGTTCTTAAAATGTTTTTGTAATACTTTGGAGCTTCTCTCCCTTGACCTCCACTGAAAATGGCATCTACCCAGTCAGACTTATCTAGTAATCAAATGTCAGTAAATAAATAAATAAATAATATCTAGCTGGACAATATAAATGCACATGTCAGAACACAGGCTTTGTCCTCTAACTTCCATGCTTGTACTATTGCATTAATCTTAGAAAACCTTGGCTGCATACTCTCCTAGCCTCTGCAACTCATGAACTCATGCCCACTGTTTCCCCACCTGCCTTAACTATTCCCTACTATATTTCTAATAGCCACATCTCCTGTTATTAGCTCTTCTACTGTAGAACTTACTATTCTACAATTTCTAGTCTCATCACTACTAAAATTACCCACGGTGGTGGTGCTGCGGTAGCGTTGTTGCCTCACAGTAAGACGCTGTCTGGTTTGATTCTCAGCTAGAGCGTCTTCTGCGTGGAAGACATGCATGAATGGGCGTACCTTCGTTGAAGGTTGTGCATCAGGGCTGGTAACTCGGCACGTAAAAATCAACTACCAATTATTAGCGGACCGGAGTTCCGCTGTGGCGACCCCTAACCGGGAAAAGCCGAAAGACACAACAACATCACTACTAAAATTCCTTCCATACTATGTGCATTCTTTTGGCTGGATCACTTTTACCTCACCTATAACAGCTATATTATACATTTTATATTCCTAATTCTACTTATTTTTAAAACTTCTTGTAAATATATGTATGTATTTTTACATCTATGTGATGTTTTGTCACTATACTGTGTAATTTAGTAATGTATTTAATCTTACTTTACTGTTGTTACTATGTATGTAACCCAGTTTGAGCTTGCAAATGGTAAACATAGTCTGGCAAACATAAGGAGTGCCAGGTAAACAAAATTAAATAGATAAACAAAAATAAAGCGAGAAAGAGAGAGAGGCAACTTTGCTAAATCCCGCAAGTCTTAACAAAAATCAATGCGTTTTTTTGCTTGCAAATACATTGAGTTTTGGACTCATCATTCCTGAGTCCAATAATCCTCCTACTTGGAGTAAGTTGATACATTTACCATTATCAAAACCTGCTTTAGAGATCCAAATCACAATTCACAAATTCCAAGCTGTAACTCCTATCACTTTTGGTGATTTGACAGAAGAAGTGGTAACATCTATATTTTAAAATGACAGAAAACTGCTTGCACAATAAAACTATCATTACACTAAATATACTATTAAATAAATTTACTCCACACTGCTGTCATCTATAAAATATGAAGAATTTCTGACTAAACTCCAGGATATAAAGCATTCACTGATAAATAATGCCCATATGGGTGATTTTAATCATCCACACAGGGAAAATATAAACTATTCAATACCTAGCAAATACAGTATGTCTAAATATTAACTGATTATGTAAATCAAAACAGCCTGGAACAAAGAGTATGAAACTCAACTAAGGGTGCCAACATGTTAGCTGTTATACTAACAAACCTAGAATATATCTGCTTGCTACCTATGGGTATACAGTCTATGAGCTATATAGATCACAATGCTATTAGCTCTAAATTAAGAGTAAACTGAGGCCCATTTCATATGTGGAATCCTTTCTAGACCTCTACAATGGAAATTACAATGCACTAATGTTACATTTATGAAAACATTTCAGGATACTGTCCTCAGTCACCTAAATAAATATGTTCTTTATATTGTAAACAAGATATATGATATTATTACATTTTGTGTTTTAGTACATACCTGCAATAAATAAATATATAGAGAAATTTAAAAAAAACAGTTTAGTGGAATTCAACTTATTAAGTTGTATTACAAATATTAACATTTGCTGCAAGAGTGTGACTTATAAAATACAGTTTAAGATCTAGAATCTAATGACTATGATTGTTGTACAGATTAGTTCAGGGGTGTTCAGGTATCAAGTAATCTTCATGACACAATTTAGCAGAGAATAATAATCTCCTTTATTGCAAAGAAAGGCACATACATTGGAGATAGGAAATCAAGGGCCTGTTTCCTCGAACAGTAGAATAATACATTCTCTATAGCTTTTCTGATAAAAAAAAGAACACCCCTGCATGTACGTCAACTGCAAGATCCCAAACCAAAATCAAATTAGAAAAATTAGACCAGCAGACTGTGGCAAGCAAACAAAATTTAATGTAGTGTAATAAGCACATGCAAAAGAAAACAATAACCAGACCAGTTTCGGCTTAAATAAAAACAGCCTTCTTCAGTGCATACAATTAGCAAATGAGTCATCCCATTCCTCTTATATAGTTAGCAATTGAGGCTTAATTAATGCAATTATTATTTAAAGGTGCTCATTCAATCCAGGAGAAAATAAACCCCCCCAACTTGATAATCCATTTTCTCTCAATAATATTAAGAATATGGTGCCAACCAGTCTTATTGGATCTGTTACCCCTAATACGATCAATAATAGTGAAATAAAAAGATGCATTTGTATGTGAAACAGTGTGTTTATAAAAGGCATTGGTAATTCTCTGATGTCTAATATCACTAAAATGCTCCGTAATCCTATATTTGACCGGACGTGATGCCTGGCTTACATAAAATGTGGAGCAACTACAAGTAACCAGGTAAATAACCCAATCGGTTTGACAATTAGCAAAAAAAAGGAATGCTGTAGACTTGACTGTTATTTTTACTACTAAAGTCTTTGGTCTTAGAAATTCTGGAACAATGCACACAATGGCCACAGGGAAAACAACCAACTAAATGGTCCCCAAATAGAGTAGATTGAACCTGTGGAACCTGCTGGCTACAGTCACATTTATAATGACTCAAGATCAAACCAAGGTATTTACCCTTCCTATAAGAGAAGTAACATCTGTTATTCAGAATTTCAGAAAGTTTATTGTCTGCCAAGAGAATATTCCAGTGATGATTGACACTATTAGTTAAAACAGCAGTGTTCCTACCATAAGTAGTCACAAAATGAATAGCTGATTCTTGCTCCTGGGGCTTATCCTTATATTCGAGAAGAGAATCCCTATTGATGGAATCCACAATATTCTTAGCATGCATTATATGTCCCAACTTATAACCCCTATTCAAAAACCAAGAGGTAAGATCATCCCTGAATGTATGATATGAAGCATCCTCTGAACAAATGCATTTCATTCTCATATATTAAGACTTTGGAATATTCTTATATATGTGTGGAGGATGATAGCTGGTGGCTAAGTATTATGCATCCGCTTAGTCACCAATACATCCAAAAATGTAATACAGTCCTTACTGTAGTTTAACTTAAATTGTATCCCCCACTTATTTTCATGTTACTTCTCTTATAGGAAGGGAAAATCCTTGGTTCGATCTTGAGTCATTATAAACGTGGGCATAGCCAGCAGGTTCCATAGGTTCAATCTACTCTATTTGGGGACCATTTCATTGGTTGTTTTCCCTGTGGCCATTGAGTACATTGTTCCAGAATTTCTATGACCAAAGACTTTAGTAGTAAAAATACCAGTCAAGTCTACAGCATTCCTGTTTTTGCTAATTGTCAAACCGATTGGGTTATTTACCTGGTTACTTGTAGTTGCTCTGTGTTTTATGTAGACCAGACATCACGTCCGGTCAAATTTAGGATTACAAAGCATTTTAGTGATATTAGACATCAGAGAATTACCAATGCCCTTTATAAACATACTGTTTCACATACAAATGTGTCTTTTTATTTCACTATTATTGATCGTATTAAGGGTAACAAATCCAATAAGACTGGTTGACACCATATTCTTAATATTTTGGAGGGAAAATGGATTATCAAGTTGTGGGTTTATTTTCTCCTGGATTGAATGAGCACCTTTAAATAACGTTGTTGTTCTTCTTTCGGCTTTTCCCGGTTAGGGGTTGCCACAGCAGAACTCAGGTCCGCTAATGATTGGCAGTAGATTTTTACAGTGCCGAGGTGCCAGCTCGATGCCCAACCTTCAACGAAGGCATGTCCATTCACGCATGTCTTTCGAGAGCACCTTTAAATAATAATTGCATTAATTAAGCCTCAATTGGTGACTATATAAGAGGAAGGGGGATGTTTCATTTGCTAATCGTATGCACTGAAGAAGGCTGTTTTTATTTAAGCCAAAACCGGTCTGTTTATTGTTCTCTTTTGTATGTGCTTATCAGCACTACATTAAATTTTGTTTGCTTGCCACAGTCTGCTGGTCTGATTTCTGTAATTTTCTGATTAAAAACAACATTATTGTATCAATCTTAGAACAACCACTGATCAATTAAATGTTAACATGACAGCAGTATTTCTTTTTTTTTTTCAAAAACATTTTTATTTTGTTTTCATTGTAAACATATGCAAATGTACATATAACAAAATACAATAAAAAAAAAAAAAAAAAAACTATTTACAATATTTACATTCATCCATGATAAACAATCATTCTATCCATGAGAAGTTATCAGTATTTGTTCAAAAGGTTTTCCAATTTTTGCCATGCTATTTTTTATGAGTAATGTTATGAGTTCTATAACAAATGGTTTGCAGTTCTTTTTACAAACAACTTTTGCTAAATTAATAAATTCTTTAAACATCAAATCTTGTTTACTTTTCAAGTTCAAAGTAATAACTTTTCTGGCAATTGCAAGAATTGACCAGAGTAACTGAATCTGAGATTTAGGTATTACATTAGGTATAGGAACACTGAATAGGATTAGTGAGTTAGAAATATGACAGTTATCAGACCATAAAGCATTTACAAAATATCTGAAGTCTTTCCATTATTGAACAACATTTCTGCAGTCAATAAACATGTGAACCCAGTTGGCCGCTAGTAAGTCATCACATTATCAACATTTACTTTCACTGTTTTTGAGTATAAGACTTATTTAATGTGGAGTATAGAAACTCCTATTTATAAATTTCCATGTATACAGTCTCCAATATAATGAAGAAGAGGTATCATACGTAAATTTCAATAACAATTTCTTGGATTCATCAGATATTTGTCTCCATTAATCTTTACAAAGTAATTCCAAAAATCTGAGTCAAACTTTAGAATGTCTTTTCTTAGTATCTTATAGATAGGTAAGATACTTAATTTTTGATCATCTGTCTTTTCAAGACACCTAATAAAAAGCTAGATCAAACTAGGTATAGATCTCTCTAGGTTGATCGATACTCTCATTTTGTTTTCTATAAATTGCCGTAATGAGTGTATAAACAACCGTCTTGACTATTATCAAAATTACATAGAAGAGAGTTTAGCGGTTTAATACTCTTATTTTCAATAAACTGATGCCAGAATATCAAGTTATTTTCCTTTAATTTTTGCATTGCATTGATGTTGAAAGAATCTAGGCAATCAGGGGAGTATGCTATAGGGAATTTAAGAAATAGGAATTGTTTAATGATGTAATTACAAGCAATTATATTTTTAAAGTTATTAAATATTTGATTAATGCCATAAGAAAAATGATCAAACTTCTTATTAAATAAACAAAATTCACATACAAGCCAATGAACTCTACTTATTCTATACTGTTCCTTAAATTGATTTTCTATAGTACTGATATTAGTTATATGAATCTCATGTATTACTTTCCAGCCAGATATATAGGTAGGTGAGATCCAATGCAATATTACATTAATTATAACTGATTTGGAATAAAGATCTAAGCTAGGAAATGCTATCTCATTACTGTTCCAAGCTCTAATGTGCCATTTATATGCAATCCTAAGTTTTAAGGGGAACCATAAAAATTTAAGTAGTATGGAATCTAATTTTTTAAATATGTTTTTGGGCGGGGGTAGTATCAATGACTGTATATAAAACAAAGTTTTAGGTAAAATGATCATTTTAATTGAGAGCCTATCCTCCATTGTGAAGAACATTTTATTCCATCTTTTGATTAGTTCACTAATGGTCGTTATTAAATTATTGTAGTTTAGTTTAACAGACTCTTTCCATGTACTCTTTATACTGACACCCAAATATTTTAATAAATCATTCTCTCAATTAAACAGGCTATTCTCTCTTAGGTTTTTGTTGATCTTTTTGTTAATTAGTAATGTTTTGGATTTATTATGATTAAATTTAAGCCCTGAAATTCTTTAAAACTTGCTTAAGGTATTTATAACATCATGGAAAGAACCATCAATATCACCCAACGTTAACAACATATCATCAGCAAATAATTGTATCTTAGGACAATAGTCATTAACTTGAAAGCCTTTTATAGTTTGCTTGTTTCTGATATATGTAGCAAAAGGTTCCACTGAAAGAGCAAATAATAATGGTGACAAAGGACAACCTTGTCTAGTTCCCTTGAGGATTTCTAGTGGTGAGGATAGACATGATCTGATTAGGATAGACATAATCTGATTTTCACATAAGCTTGTGCCCCAGTATAAATTTTCATTAATACGTTGACAAAATCTGAGGAGAATTCAAAACCAATCAAAATTCTTTGTAAATAAGACCAACTAATAGAATCAAAAGCCTTTTCTATGTCTAGGCTGATAATAGTTAGTTGTTTTCTGTATTTGCATGCTATGTCTATTAATGATAGTAATTTAATAATGTTATCTTGCACTTTTCTATGAAGAATGAACCCTGCCTGATCATTATGTATTAGATTAGGTAATATTTTCTTTATACTATTAGCTAATATTGTCATGAAAATTTTATAATCAGTGTTTAGTAATGAAATTTGCCTATATGAATCACAAGATTTGGGGTCCTTACCTTGTTTTAAAATGGGTGAGATAACTGAATATTTTCATGATGGGGTGTTATACATTTTTGATTAACCATAGTAAAGGAACTCATCATTTTCTTTATTATATATTCAAGAAAAATCTTATATTAGTTCAGGAATTATTCCATCCAGTCCTGGAGCTTTATTATCTTTTAATTTTTTTATTTGCTCTTTCACTTCTCTTAGTGGTATTTGATTATTTAATATGTTATTTTGCTACATTGACACCTTAGTAGTTATATTTTCTTGAATAAAAGTATTTATTACATGATCTGTCTCCAAAAGTGGTGTATTATTTATATCTTTATAGTAGTTTTTGAACACTTCTAATATGCCCATTAAGTTAGATGTACTCTTAACTGAACCATCACTTTTATCTTTAATCTCATTAATAAGATTTTGATTGTTTATTTTTTTTGGATCATACCGCTATTTCATGTAGATATTTAGGATTTACAGCATAAGAATGTAATTTCAATTTTTCCAGGTTTATGGCTACCTTATGATTCAGAACTTCTAAATATTTTTGATTTAACTTCGTAATTTCATTATGTGCTACTTTGTTATTTGGTTTTGCATCCATTTTTATCTTATCTATGATTTTTTGTAAGTCTAAAAGTTCTTTGTTCCACTCTCTCCTTTTTTAAGGTACCTAGATTTTATTCTACCATATATATAAACTTTAAAGGTGTCCCATAGTACAGTATCAATCACTTCACCATTATCATTTGTTTCCATAAACATGTCTATTTCTTTCATTATCCATTCCTTAAAGTCTTTTAACTTAGTTATGTAAGCAGGAATTCTCTGCAGAAATCTTAAATCATCTGTATGCATAGTTAATTTAAAGTTTATAGCATTATGGTCTGAAAGTGGACAAGTCATTATAGATATGTCACTTATTTTTGAGTATATATCATTTGATACAAAGACCTTATCAGTGTTTGTTTGTGTACCAAATCGATATGAATAGTGAGTATAGAATAAGGAATAATGTTCTCTTAGACCATGTATATCTTTAAGGTTCATCTGATTTGTAAAGTCATTTAACTTCTTGGCTTGAGATGTTAATTTTATTTTACCATTTTTAGGAGTATCATTGCCTGATAATAGCCAGTTAAAATCACCTGTTGCTATAATTTCCCCTTTTGCATTTAAAGTATTCAGGTCCAGAGATTTGTCAACATATTTAGTACTTAGTCCTGGTATCCAGTATGTATTAATCAAAGTATAATGCTTCCTATTGATTTCGAAAATAACTATGCTTAGCATCCCATCTTTATCTGAAATTGTATCTATAACTCTTGGCATAGTATAAGTATTTTTCCATAGAATAAGAGTGCCCCTTCTCTTAGTATTAAAACATGAATCAGTCAGAATGGTATAGCCATTAAATGAGTATTTTTGTAGGTCTTTTTTAATAGATGGGTTTCCTGTAAAGAGATGATCTGGGCTTTATGCATTTTGATATATTTAAGACAAGCAGCTCTTTTGCATTATTGTTCAAACCATTAATATTTAATGATAAACATTTATAAGCCATTGAATATAATGTGTATGTTGTTACTTACTGAAAGACCTTTCTTCCGTGTTGACTTGAAATCTACTGAAAACTTACTTATCATGGATGAATAATGCGTATTAAGCACTACTTTCAAAAACCCAAAACTATTTACAAACACATACATGAAACATAAAGTTTCTGGTTTAGTTAAAAACTTAACTAAACCATCCACCACCTCTCCAACACCAAAAGACACAAATTATCGATCACTGCTTAGAATATACTATAAAAACGAAAAATAAAAGCATTATGAAAGCAACTAAAGAAATCTGAGTCCATGAAATATACATTAAAATGAGAGTGTCCAATATAACTGAAGCTATATGAATATGTCACATATAATAATAGCACCTCTGATAAGTAGATATGTCAGAAATACACATCTGATCAAAGTATGTATAAACATTAGAGGCTGAAGGTTAAGAAGATTGTCAATATTTCCAAGACTTTTCAAGAAACAGCAGATGTTTTAACCATTTTGTCAGTCATCTAACATTTTTCATGTAAGGATCTGTTGAATATATATATATATATATATATATATATATATATATATATATATATATATGTATGTATATATATATATATATATATATATATATATATATATATATACACATATACATACATATATATATATATATATATATATACTAGCTGTACCCGGCCGTGCGTTGCTGTGGCTCAGTCTGGTTAAATGGAAAAGAAAGAAAAGAGAAAGCACACATTTCTAATATGTTTAATTTCACAATGCTTGTGGGTATACAATATTTTTTGTTGTTCCATTGTCTGTGCAGATATAGAGATTGTCTGGTTTGCCAACTCTAGAACACGCAACATATAATTGTCCATGTGAGAAGCAATCCGTGTGTAGATCTAAACCGCACAATTCTAAAGATTGGCCCTGAGCTTTGTTGATGGTGATTGCAAATGCCAATCGAATTGGGAATTGCAATCTCTTAAATTGAAATGGCATATCCGTTGGAATCATAGGAATGTGAGGAATGAGGACATCTTCACCTTTGAAAGGTCCTATCAAGATTGCTGCTTCTATGACGTTGCTCATTAATTTTTTTACTGCAAGCCATGTGCCGTTGCAAAGCTTTGGCTGGTTGATAATTCGCAACATGATAATTGGCACGCCGATTTTCAATTGCAGTATGTGCGGTGGCATCCCTGGCAGATCGAGTGAATTCAAAACTTCTGTTGGATAATTAACCACTTCATCTGCTTCCACAACAGTGTCAGCGGACTTGTATGTGACTGCCTCTCTTTGAATGTTAGACTGAATAATATTAAGTTCATAGATGTCTTTGTTCTTGGCCGCAAGAATAGCTCGTTCAGTCAGCCAATCATGATTCTTATAATTGGTTTGAATATTGGGAAATACTCTTTCAACCAATTCTTCTTTTGACATCACTAAATTGCAGAAGTTATGAGGCAATGAAATTCGTCCTGAGGTCAGATCAACCGGCACCTTTCCATTCCCAATTTCCAGCAATTGATGTGAGAATATCTCAGCTGATCGATCGTTTTGCAGCTGGACACGCATATTTGTAGTTAATTTTAAAGTCTTTACGTGTTGCCACAAAGTAGAATATTTCAGGCAAGCATTTATTTCGTCCGCTGGTGTCGATCGAGGAGAACGAAGCAGATCTGAAACTGCAGAACACGATCGCCGTGCTCGCAACCATGCATCCTCAAGTCTGACTGCATGTCGCTCTGCTGCTTCCTTGGCATGTATTTGAGCCATTCTTTGTCTGTTCCGCTCATTTGCTGATGCCCGTTCTTCCTCAGTTTGATTTGCAATTACTCGTCGCACTGCTTCCGCTTAGTGAGTACGACGACCTAAGTTTGATCTTCTGTGAGGCATTATTTGGATGAACTAAAGCAGATAGATTACACTGAAAAAGAAGTAAGAAAGTTATAACAAAAACATATAAAATTGCATATTTGTATACAAATATATAGAATCCATAGTAGTTATATAAAAACACGCGCGTATTCGAATGCAACATGTGACATCTATATAATAGTAGGTATATAAAAACATGCGCGTATTCGAATGCAACATTGTGTGAAAATGTCAAAGCAATTGGTGAAGAACTTTCGGAGATTTAAGATTTTGAACAAATGAACATTTACATTTTTATTTATATAGATATAACTTATTACAAAAAAGCCTCACAACCCTCTGTTTAGTTACTAAAGGTTTAGTTATGTAACATAAATCCAATGTTGATATGCATAATGAGTTTTCTAATGCAGCTCCTAGTTCATTTGATGTCATTTAGTTACTAACAGTGTCATTGAATCTGCAGAATGTATGCATCTATAGGTATTTTCAAATGAGTTAAACACTTTTATCAGAACTAATTATTTACCATTTAAAGTGTCTAATTGAAGGATAACAGAATTTCAAGAGAATTCTAAATACAGCCACTTAACAAGTTCAAAAGGTCAAGTGATGTCATCACGGTTGTTTCCTCAAGCTGCAGCTTCATAAACTTGTTTAAAAGTATCTAAATAGGCTCATGCACAGCAGAGGTTGTCTCTAGTGAGAAAAAAAGCAATTTTGGGGGGAAATGAAATCTTGAAGCTTTTAAAGTTTCTGCCTTGTTAGTGAATGTCATGAAGCTCCACAATGAGAACAGTCACACAGACCACCATTTTCCATACAAAACATCAACATCATGAAAAAAAATGAACCATTTCATATAAAAACAGCTATTTAGAAGTAATAACAGCTGCCTCAAATCAGAAATAATTTTATAACATTTCAATCATTTACCCAACAATTAACCAGACCAGAGAGAAAAAAGAACCTAGTATGTGTGTGTGTGTGTGTGTGTGTGTGTGTGTGTGTGTGTGTGTATATATATATATATATATATATATATATATATATATATATATATATATAACTTATATTTAACCATACTGTATTAATGTTTGTATGTGTCTAAACAGAGTCTAAAACATCTAGTTAGAAACACTAATCAGAAACATATTGTTACCCCACCACTGACACACTAGAAAAAATGCACTTTGGTATTAAGTGAAATTATACTATTACTGAAGAATTAGAAGACATATATCATGTGTAGTTATTTAAAAGGGAAAAGTATGCAAAGTACTTATATTGGGGAAAAGAGAGAAAAGGAACATTAGTAACAAAAAGGAATAGGAAGAAAGAAAAGATAGAATGTTATTTAAATACTTAATACTATATGTAATTAGAAAAAGTAGATATAGAAAGGAAAAGAGAAAGTTAATAATAAAGATGATTCATATTACCTTACAGTATAGAGATTTTCCAGAAGCAAATATATTATGATTCATAAAACAAAGCATTTAAAATTAGAAGGAATTTATTCATTTGTCCTTTAGTTTCTTAGTTTTGTTTGCTCCTTCCTTTACAGATCATCCATTTTTTTGTTGCCTATCTCTGGTATGACCATTCAATTTCTTCTATGTCCGACAGTATTTTCTTCTTTTGGATAAATTCTACTGCTTCTTGTAGGGAATCAAAGATCTTCACTCCTTCTGGCAAGGTGATTTTTATTCTTGCAGGAGAAAGAATTTGAGCTTTAATATTGGCTTTTTAAGGACTTAATTAGAGGAACACACTCCTTTCTTCTGGGTATGACTGTAGAGGTGTAATCATTGTCAAAACGAATAACGTTTTCACCCATCTTGATAGGGAAATTAGTCCAAGCTGATTTCAGCACTAAGTCCTTGTCTTGTGAGGAAAGAAATCTAACTATTATAGACCTGGGGTTAGAAGAACTCAGAGACGAAGCTGGATTTGCCAGGGACTGATGAGCCCTCTCAGTTCCAAAAGAGAGGGATTCAGGCATGTTTAGTGCTGATGAAAGCCACTTATTGAGGAACTGAATCATGTTAGTACCCTCTTCTTTGTCAGGAATTCCATATATTCTTATGTTATTCCTCCTTGATCTACTTTCAAGGTTCTCCAGTTTCTCAATCAGCCTGGTGTTTTGTTTCAGAAGAAATTCATTGTGATGTTCATTTTCTGTCACTCTAGTATCCAGGTCAGTTACTGTTTCCTCTAAGGCAAGAATCTGTTCAGATTTTTTTTTTATTATTCCATTTTCAAGTTCCAGTTGTTTATTGCATTCTTGTTTGATAATATCCATTTTGTTTTCAAATGTGTCCACTTTTAGTGACAGTTCTTGTATGTTTGTTATTATAAGATGTAATTCTTTCTTCACTGCACTCTCCTGGTGTGGGTTCTTCACGTTGGTCATGTTTTTAGTGACAGTTCTTGGATGTTTGTTATTATAAGATGTAATTCTTTCTTCACTGCACTCTCCTGGTGTGGGCTCTTCACGTTGCTCATGTTTTTAGTGACTGTTCTTGGATGTTTGTTATTATAAGATGTAGTTCTTTCTTCACTGCACTCTCCTGGTGTGGGTTCTTCACGTTGCTCATGTTTTTAGTGACAGTTCTTGGATGTTTGTTATTATAAGATGTAGTTCTTTCTTCACTGCACTCTCCTGGTGTGGGTTCTTCACATTGCTCATGTTTTTAGTGACAGTTCTTGGTTGTTTGTTATTATAAGATGTAGTTCTTTCTTCACTGCACTCTCCTGGTGTGGGTTCTTCACGTTGCTCATGTTTTTAGTGACAGTTCTTGGATGTTTGTTATTATAAGATGTAATTCTTTCTTCACTGCACTCTCCTGGTGTGGGTTCTTCATGTTGCTCATGTTTTTAGTGACAGTTCTTGGATGTTTGTTATTATAAGATGTAGTTCTTTCTTCACTGCACTCTCCTGGTGTGGGTTCTTCACGTTGCTCATGTTTTTAGTGACAGTTCTTGGATGTTTGTTATTATAAGATGTAGTTCTTTCTTCACTGCACTCTCCTGGTGTGGGTTCTTCACGTTGCTCATGTTTTAGTGACTGTTCTTGGATGTTTGTTATTGTAAGATGTAGTTCTTTCTTCACTGCACTCTCCTGGTGTGGGTTCTTCACGTTGCTCATGTTTTTAGTGACAGTTCTTGGATGTTTGTTGTTATAAGATGTAATTCTTTCTTCACTGCACTCTCCTGGTGTGGGTTCTTCACGTTGGTCATGTTTTTAGTGACAGTTCTTGGATGTTTGTTATTATAAGATGTAGTTCTTTCTTCACTGCACTCTCCTGGTGTGGGTTCTTCACGTTGCTCATGTTTTTAGTGACAGTTCTTGGATGTTTGTTATTATAAGATGTAGTTCTTTCTTCACTGCACTCTCCTGGTGTGGGTTCTTCACATTGCTCATGTTTTTAGTGGCAGTTCTTGGATGTTTGTTATTATAAGATGTAGTTCTTTCTTCACTGCACTCTCCTGGTGTGGGTTCTTCACGTTGGTCATGTTTTTAGTGACAGTTCCTGGATGTTTGTTATTATAAGATGTAGTTCTTTCTTCACTGCACTGTCCTGGTGTGGGTTCTTCACGTTGCTCATGTTTTTAGTGACAGTTCTTGGATGTTTGTTATTATAAGATGTAGTTCTTTCTTCACTGCACTCTCCTGGTGTGGGTTCTTCATGTTGCTCATGTTTTTAGTGACAGTTCTTGGATGTTTGTTATTATAAGATGTAGTTCTTTCTTCACTGCACTCTCCTGGTGTGGGTTCTTCACGTTGCTCATGTTTTTAGTGACAGTTCTTGTATGTTTGTTATTATAAGATGTAATTCTTTCTTTACTGCACTCTCCTGGTGTGGGTTCTTCACGTTGCTCATGTTTTTAGTGACAGTTCTTGGATGTTTGTTATTGTAAGATGTAGTTCTTTCTTCACTGCACTCTCCTGGTGAGGGTTCTTCACGTTGCTCATGCTTTAGTGACAGTTCTTGGATGTTTGTTATTATAAGATGCAGTTCTTTCTTCACTGCACTCTCCTGGTGTGGGTTCTTCACGTTGCTCATGTTTTTAGTGACAGTTCTTGGATGTTTGTTATTATAAGATGCAGTTCTTTCTTCACTGCACTCTCCTGGTGTGGGTTCTTCACGTTGCTCATGTTTTTAGTGACAGTTCTTGGATGTCTGTTATTATAAGATGTAGTTCTTTCTTCACTGCACTCTCCTGGTGTGGGTTCTTCACGTTGCTCATGCTTTAGTGACAGTTCTTGGATGTTTGTTATTGTAAGATGTATTTCTTTCTTCACTGCACTCTCCTGGTGTGGGTTCTTCACGTTGCTCATGTTTTTAGTGACAGTTCTTGGATGTCTGTTATTATAAGATGTAGTTCTTTCTTCACTGCACTCTCCTGGTGTGGGTTCTTCACGTTGCTCATGCTTTAGTGACAGTTCTTGGATGTTTGTTATTATAAGATGTAGTTCTTTCTTCACTGCACTCTCCTGGTGTGGGTTCTTCACGTTGCTCATGTTTTTAGTGACAGTTCTTGGATGTTTGTTATTATAAGATGTAGTTCTTTCTTCACTGCACTCTCCTGGTGTGGGTTCTTCACGTTGCTCATGTTTTTAGTGACAGTTCTTGGATGTTTGTTATTATAAGATGTAGTTCTTTCTTCACTGCACTCTCCTGGTGTGGGTTCTTCACGTTGCTCATGTTTTTAGTGACAGTTCTTGGATGTTTGTTATTATAAGATGTAGTTCTTTCTTCACTGCACTCTCCTGGTGTGGGTTCTTCACGTTGCTCATGTTTTTAGTGACAGTTTTTGGATGGTTGTTATTATAAGATGTAGTTCTTTCTTCACTGCACTCTCCTGGTGTGGGTTCTTCACGTTGCTCATGTTTTTAGTGACAGTTCTTGTATGTTTGTTATTATAAGATGTAGTTCTTTCTTCACTGCACTCTCCTGGTGTGGGTTCTTCACGTTGCTCATGTTTTTAGTGCCAGTTCTTGGATGTTTGTTATTATAAGATGTAGTTCTTTCTTCACTGCACTCTCCTGGTGTGGGTTCTTCACGTTGCTCATGTTTTTAGTGACAGTTCTTGGATGTTTGTTATTGTAAGATGTAGTTCTTTCTTCACTGCACTCTCCTGGTGTGGGTTCTTCACGTTGCTCATGTTTTTAGTGACAGTTCTTGGATGTTTGTTATTATAAGATGTAGTTCTTTCTTCACTGCACTCTCCTGGTGTGGGTTCTTCACATTGCTCATGTTTTAGTGACAGTTCTTGGATGTTTGTTATTATAAGATGTAGTTCTTTCTTCACTGCACTCTCCTGGTGTGGGTTCTTCACGTTGCTCATGTTTTAGTGACTGTTCTTGGATGTTTGTTATTATAAGATGTAGTTCTTTCTTCACTGCACTCTCCTGGTGTGGGTTCTTCACGTTGCTCATGTTTTAGTGACAGTTCTTGGATGTTTGTTATTATAAGATGTAATTCTTTCTTCACTGCACTCTCCTGGTCTGGGTTCTTCACGTTGCTCATGTTTTTAGTGACAGTTCTTGGATGTTTGTTATTATAAGATGTAGTTCTTTCTTCACTGCACTCTCCTGGTGTGGGTTCTTCACGTTGCTCATGTTTTTAGTGACAGTTCTTGGATGTTTGTTATTATAAGATGTAGTTCTTTCTTCACTGCACTCTCCTGGTGTGGGTTCTTCACGTTGCTCATGCTTTAGTGACAGTTCTTGGATGTTTGTTATTATAAGATGTAGTTCTTTCTTCACTGCACTCTCCTGGTGTGGGTTCTTCACGTTGCTCATGTTTTTAGTGACAGTTCTTGGATGTTTGTTATTATAAGATGTAGTTCTTTCTTCACTGCACTCTCCTGATGTGGGTTCTTCACGTTGCTCATGTTTTTAGTGACAGTTGTTGGATGTTTGTTATTATAAGATGTAGTTCTTTCTTCACTGCACTCTCCTGGTGTGGGTTCTTCACGTTGCTCATGTTTTTAGTGACAGTTCTTGGATGTTTGTTATTGTAAGATGTAGTTCTTTCTTCACTGCACTCTCCTGGTGTGGGTTCTTCACGTTGCTCATGTTTTTAGTGACAGTTCTTGGATGTTTGTTGTTATAAGATGTAGTTCTTTCTTCACTGCACTCTCCTGGTGTGGGTTCTTCACATTGCTCATGTTTTTAGTGACAGTTCTTGGTTGTTTGTTATTATAAGATGTAGTTCTTTCTTCACTGCACTCTCCTGGTGTGGGTTCTTCACGTTGCTCATGTTTTAGTGACTGTTCTTGGATGTTTGTTATTATAAGATGTAGTTCTTTCTTCACTGCACTCTCCTGGTGTGGGTTCTTCACGTTGCTCATGTTTTTAGTGACAGTTCTTGGATGTTTGTTATTATAAGATGTAATTCTTTCTTCACTGCACTCTCCTGGTCTGGGTTCTTCACGTTGCTCATGTTTTTAGTGACAGTTCTTGGATGTTTGTTATTATAAGATGTAGTTCTTTCTTCACTGCACTCTCCTGGTGTGGGTTCTTCACGTTGCTCATGTTTTTAGTGACAGTTCTTGGATGTTTGTTATTATAAGATGTAGTTCTTTCTTCACTGCACTCTCCTGGTGTGGGTTCTTCACGTTGCTCATGCTTTAGTGACAGTTCTTGGATGTTTGTTATTATAAGATGTAGTTCTTTCTTCACTGCACTCTCCTGGTGTGGGTTCTTCACGTTGCTCATGTTTTAGTGACAGTTCTTGGATGGTTGTTATTATAAGATGTAGTTCTTTCTTCACTGCACTCTCCTGGTGTGGGTTCTTCACGTTGCTCATGTTTTTAGTGACAGTTCTTGGATGTTTGTTATTATAAGATGTAGTTCTTTCTTCACTGCACTCTCCTGGTGTGGGTTCTTCACGTTGCTCATGTTTTTAGTGACAGTTCTTGGATGTTTGTTATTATAAGATGTAGTTCTTTCTTCACTGCACTCTCCTGGTGTGGGTTCTTCACGTTGCTCATGTTTTAGTGACAGTTCTTGGATGTTTGTTATTATAAGATGTAGTTCTTTCTTCACTGCACTCTCCTGGTGTGGGTTCTTCACGTTGCTCATGTTTTTAGTGACAGTTCTTGGATGTTTGTTATTATAAGATGTAGTTCTTTCTTCACTGCACTCTCCTGGTGTGGGTTCTTCACGTTGCTCATGTTTAGTGACAGTTCTTGGATGTTTGTTATTATAAGATGTAGTTCTTTCTTCACTGCACTCTCCTGGTGTGGGTTCTTCACGTTGCTCATGTTTTTAGTGACAGTTCCTGGATGTTTGTTATTGTAAGATGTAGTTCTTTCTTCACTGCACTCTCCTGGTGTGGGTTCTTCACGTTGCTCATGTTTTTAGTGACAGTTCTTGTATGTTTGTTATTATAAGATGTAGTTCTTTCTTTACTGCACTCTCCTCGAGTGGGTTCTTCGAGTTGATCATGTTGAGATTTCTAGTAGAAAACTTCTTGACAGGAATAATTTAAAAATTATCTTGGCTATGTATTATTTTTTAGAAAATAATAAAGAGTCTATGTTAATCTAGCTTTTCGTAAACATTTAGTTAGATTTCTCTAAAAATGAAAGCATATTTCCTGTCAGGATATTAAAATCTAAGCATAGCTATGAATTTCTGCTACTATCAGACTGGCATCTTGGCCATGCCCCCCACGACAGCACTATTTCTGATAACTAGGATCTCCTGACTCTGTGTTTATGACTTTCCATATTAGGCATGAGCTCCAAATTGCATAAAAGAACTTTCTACAAAAAACAGAACTTTCTACACTTTTGCCATGGTGGCTTTTCTTATGTTTGGCAGGAAGTAAATCATCAGATATATACTGAAAAACACTTAGGAATCCATCTTGAAATGAAAGCATATTAAAATGAAATGCACTTTATCTCCTTCTCTGTATTCCTCAACCTTCACATTCCCCCATCTGATGCTATAAAGCATCACTCAAATCATATAATTATTTTATGACTGGACAATGATTATAGGTTCTCAGATGGGCAAATACTTTTCACTTGCTATGAAACTTTCCACATGTAATTTCCTTCTGTCCCTGCCATGAATAATTTTACTTAAGTTGTTTCAGAAATGTCCTCTTATTGGCAATGAAAACATGTCTGTCTTGATGGAATAAAACACGCAGTCTGAATACTGCAAATCATTTTCTGTTGCACATTTCTAGTTTCACATTTGTTTTCAAATTCTTTCTTATATGTTTTCATACAATTTACTAAAATCTTGCAATACTTTATTTTCATCTTCTGCTGTACTATGATTTGTATCTAATGTGGTCAATGGCATTGATTTAACCTAATACATGTTTAAACTATCATTTCTTATGGATTAAAATAACTTTAAAATACAAACTTTTATCATGAATAAAATAAGACCTAATAATAAAATGATAATAACTATAAGCATAAAGAATTTCAAAATACCTCCTCCCAAATCAGAAAAAAAAGATTAGTTAACCATGCTCACTGGGAACTATCAGCTTCTTTGTTATGTGAATGCTCAGCCACTTTATGAATTATTTATAGGTGACTACTAATGGTACCAGTATTATTGGGAATAAACAAGTAGCAGTCCATTTTGATGAGCGTGCATATACCCCCTTTAGAAGCAAGGGTAAAATCAAGTACCATTCAGTTATGTAGCACTATACTGTCCACAGCAGTCAGTCATCTCTTGAGTAATTAAATTAAGGGACTCAAAGTTGGAGTTACTTAAAAATTTCTAAAAGCTTAGATAGTTTCCTCATCTCCCATATGGACTCGAATACCCCATAAGCAGGTATAATTCTTGATCAAGTAATGACCCCCATCACCAAGATCCATGTGAGCCCTGGAGACATCTATCTTTCCAATTGGGTTTGGATGTTTTTAATTTCTGTTTTGCAATGAGCAATATGGATTTTTCCTTCAGGTAAAATTGATGCATGTTGTATAGCTGGCATAACATGGACTATATAGCAAAAACCAGACCAGCCTGTAGGTAACCAGAGATAAGCTAGGCATCTGCAAATATAGTAGTATTCATGAAATAATGCTATACCCTGCCATTCAGTCCCCATCATCAATTCTCTAAGTGAAACTGTAAACAGTATTTCCAACAAAAATCATTCTAAGTTTATGATAACAAACATGTCCTTTAGCAGTCATTGACAGTTAAAGTGGTATTACTGTAAAGGGGAAAGATGCATGTTAGCCTTTTGATTTGTAGTCAGAAAAATATGTTTGAAATGCAGCATGATGCTCTATATCAGTGATTGGTATAGGAGTCAATGGAATATTCCTATCATGTGCAGAAGGTATATGAGCACAGACCCATCTGTCACTAATATTGAGAGTCTGCGTTTAGGTGTATAAAAAAGTATTACATCTAGGATGCCATTCAGTTGTTCTTGGTTCAATTTTAAACAAACGCCTGTCTCTGTTCTTAGCAATGTTTGTATATCTATTACGAAATTGTTCATTGCTTACAGTTCCAATGGTTGTTGATGATGATGTACTCACAGCTCTGGATGGCAAAATTAAACAAAATAAAATGATGATGAAAACAAACGTAGCTGTCTCAATTACATGCCCACAGGGAAAATGAACATACTGGGGTTAGAGAGGGTTTTGAAGAAACTGTAAACAGGGATGTTGTGCTGTTGGGTTATAGTCCATACAGAACTGGTCACCAAATAATCTTGACCAAAAACATTGACTGCAGATGGCTTTGCAAATAAATTCTGTTTGGATGATGCATTATTTATGTTGGTATCCAAAAGGCATGATGAATCAATGACGTTGGATTCTGAAGCAACCATAAATATTGCTAATGTTGAGTAAGAGTCAGTAGAATTTACTTCAGGTCATGATGAAGTAACGGATTCACATGGTTTCTCTTCCTGGTTTGATACAAAGTTAACTCAGCTGCATTCACTACTGGATCTAATCTGGACAGCAAACATTTCACAATCAGTTCTGGAACTGGTTCTGATGAGAAAACATCATTGGTTGTCACTTCCGGATGCAACAATGTCCCTGTTTTTTATTTGGTTCCGCTGGCAGTAATTTCTGCTGGTTCATGTGGAACAATGTTAATGGAGTCTTGGTTATACAAATAAAAAGGAAGGGTCTTCTTGGCACATGACACATGGAGCTAGGTGAGGAGGCCTTCACTATGGATGCCAGAGGCAGATATGAGCAAAGCCAAGTAGGGTCCCTTTCTTCTGGGGCTGAATGCCTGCAAAAGTGTATTTTAATGCATATAAAATCTCCAAGCTGCAGTTCATAGCTTTGTTGTTCCGCAGGTCATTCTCCTGCATAAGAATGAGCTTATGATACTTCTGTAGAGAGGAACAAAGAGATTTACACTACAAGAAAATGGATTCATCAATGTCCTGCAATTCCAAATTCTTGGGGAGAGGGCGTAGCAAGTATTCTCATCGGTCTGCCATAAGAATTTCATAAGAGGATAATCCACTAGTAGCACTAACTGCACTTCTCACACTGAATAAAACTAAGGGCAAAGCCTCTGGCCATTTAAGGTCAATCTCCTCATACACTTTAGCTAATCAGGTATTAATGGTTTGGTTAGCTCTTTCCACAATCTCTGAGGCTTGTGGTCTATAGAGACAATGGAACTGCAATTTCTCATTCAAAGTTTTGCAAATATGCTGCATTATTTGACTAGTAAGGTGAGTACCCTGATCTGATTGAATGCAACAGGGAACCCTAAAAATTGGGATTAGTTCAGTAACAACTTTTTGACTACTGTCTTGGTGTCATTCTTTACACAGGAATATGCTTCTATCCATCCAGAAAAAAAATGTGGATGCAACCAATGTGGATTTAAATTTCTGCACTTGGGGAAGTTCAGTAAAGTTCCACTGTATAACACAGAATGGTACCCAATGCTTTTTCAGCATTTGAATAGGTGCAGATACACTTGTAGATACATTGTGTTCTAAACAAATTATACAAGTATTTACAAACTGTTGAATGACTTCCGAAAGATGAGGAACATACCAATCATTGGATATCTGTTTTATTAAATAATTTTTCCCCAAAAGAAAAGCTAAATGGTAGGCGTTGATCAACTATGTTAAGAAATTTTGTGGGGCTACCAGCTGTCTATCTGGGTGGTACCACAAAAGGTCCGGAAACCAGCTGCAGCCATCATTTATCCACCTCATTCTGTCAGAGTCCTCTGTCTGAATCTGAAAAGATAACAACTCTTGTAAAGAAAAATGGTTGTTAGTTTCATTCAATTAATGCAAAAAATAAAGCCTGAATAGGATAGGACAATGCAGTCTGTCTTGCTGTCATATCTGCAAAAGTATTCCCCTTGGTTATAATAGAATCACCATTTTTATGTGTGGCACATTTAACCACAGCTACTTCTCTTGGCAATAATAAGACATATAATAAATCATTAACAAATAACCTCATTCCTTCTAAAGTGTCCCAAAATCATGAACTACTCCGTAAGCATAACATGAATCTGTGAAATTTTTTACTGACTGATCACCAGTCTCACAGGCTTCAGTAATAGCTACAAGTTTGCCACTTGTGCAGACACATTTACATGTAATTGTTCAGTTAAAATTCTGTCTTGTGTGCAAATGGAAAAGGCTGCTACGAGTTCACCATCGTCTCTTCGAAAACAGATCCATCAACAAAAAGAATTAAATCTGGATTCTGTAATGGAACATCTTGTAAATCTGACCTAGAAGGAAGCACAGTGTTAGTGAGGTTCTCCTTCATCTGCTGTAGGAATTAAAGAAGCAGGTTAAGTAGTGGACATCGAACAATCTATAAAGAAGGGTTTTAAGTAAAGACAATTCATATTTAGACAATCAGGTTGCAGATAAGTATTGTGCTTTACTCTTCAATAAAAATGCTTATACAGAATACAGAAGTATCAGGTAAGTCTCATGCCCAAGATTTAGAGAAGCCACCATTTCCACTAAGCATGTTGTCATGGTCACTTCCTTAAGGCACTGGGGGACAGGTGCTGCTACAGGATTAAGATTTGTGCTGAAATAAGTGATCAGGCTATAATCATCATTTCTGCATTGTGCTAACAATCCTAATGCCACTTTATTTCTGTTACTACACAACAAGAAAAATCTCTTAGAATAATCTGGCAACCCAAGTGCAGGAAGGTTTAAAAGTTGTGTTTTCAGTTGTAAAAAAGCTTGTTCGTGACAATCCTGCCAGGATAAAGGTTCAGGAGTATCTTACTTTAACAATTCCACTACTTCTGTATGATTAGAAATCCATTGTCAACAGTAACCTGTTAGTCCCAGAAAGCTTGCAGCTATCTTTGTGTAGTAGGATGATGCAGTTTGTATTGCAGTAAGACCTGAAGACAAGCTCTGTCTAGCACCTTCTGATATAAGATGTTCCAAGTATTGAACCTGTGATTTCCATAACTGCAATTTGTCTTTATTAACCTTAAATCATAACTCTGCTAACTCTATCAAAAGAAAAATAGTATCCTGTTTACCTTCATTTGGGGTTTTTGAAGCTAAAAGTAAATAATCTATATACTGAATTAGAGTAGAGCCACAAGGAAATTTAATGTTGTCCACCTGTATTTTTTTCATTTCTCTAGAGGAAAGAATGGGTGATTCTACATATCCCTGTTATAATCTAGTCTAAATATACTGTTGCCCTCTGTATGTAAATGCAAACAGATATTGACTATCTGGATGTATAGGAATAGAAAAGATCCACCCTCACCAAAACATTATGCTACCAGAGACAAGGCTTGGAGGGAGTGGCTAAATAAAAATAAAAACTTTCAGCGACATAGGAAACATTGTAATCAAGCTAAAAAAACAAATATACAAAGATAAGAAACAATACTATGATCAACTACAACTTAATCATAAAAATGATCCAAAAAAAATTCTGGTCCTCTATTCACACAGTACTCAGTCCTGGCTTAAAAGTAGATCTGTATCCGTCTCAAACCTATTCCCCCTTGAAATAGTGACTGCATTTAGTAAATACTTTATAAAGAGCATTGCTTTCCTCACCAATAGGACATCACCCCCTACACAAACCCATGACATACTCTGACTAGTACAAATAATAGTCACTTTTGCACTACAAAGTATATGTTTACATTCCTTTGTACTTTATTTGATTTTTTTAATAGTACCATTGCACTCTTAATTTTACATGTGCAGTATACTAAGGGCAATAACTTTGTTCTGTTGTATTGCATTGTACTGTATTGTATTGTATTGTATTGTATGTTTCTATTTAATTATTTCCATTAAATGTGAATGCACCTTTAGGATGCTACAGATTTTGTTGTACTTTGTGCAATGACACTAAAGAAATCTTATCTTATTATCAACTTCCCCCTCCACTGCCACAATCATCTCTGAAATATATGAATCCAAGCAATCCTTAGCCATAAATGCTAATAACTTCACCTTAAAATCTGTAACATTATCTACTATTTATAAAAAAAATTGCTACTTAAACTTAAACCTTGCTCCACAACTGCTGGCAACCTTCCACCTGAATATCTCAAGATGGCAGCAGAAGCCATATCTAGCCATCTTAATCAATAGTTACATACAGGGATCTTATGTCCCAGCCATTTGGAAAAGATCATATGTCATTCCACTGCACAAGGGAGAAAACTCTACAGAAGTCTCTAACTTTCGGCCAATTGAAATTCTCTCCCCCCCCTCTCAAAAATCCTAGAAAAATGGATTCCCACTCAAATTCTTTACCATCTCCTCTCATTTCAGCTCTTTATTAGTACTCAACATGGATTCTGCCCTGACCATAGTACAATTACCAAGGTAACTAATGTTTTATACATGACATCAAACTGACAAAGTTGTTCAAGGAAACAATAGAAGCCTGAACTAGGAATGTTACAGAATGTAACAATCACATTCTGAACAAATAGCATTAAATTGACAATAATCACTCAGTTTAACATTTGCTGACTATACAAAATAGAATGTTGCCATTTAAATCTAAAAACTTTCAGTATATGCCATAAAATGGCAATTTATAAATATGGAAAGGGAATTTGTAATCATTAATCACAATAAGTGATTTTTTTTTTGTTTTTAACCTAAAATTTCACTCATTTTATAATAAGAAATGACATACATGAAAATCCTTATGTGTAGGAAATGGGGGGGGGTGCACTGATAATTAAAATACCCTAACTTTCATCAATGTTCACATAAAACAAACTTAGCAACAAACAAAGTGATTACTTAAATAATGGCATAAAATAAAATATAACTTTTGATATATCCAGTAAAATACATTGTATTATAAACATTAGGGATAAATATTATTACCATCTATTTATATTAAGTAATAAGTTTTGAAAGACTTCATCAATAAGGGTGAATATGTTAAATAACTGTGTGCTGTAATCTTTTACTGAGGTTTTACTGTATATATGATACATCCTACTTTACTATGATTGAATTGCTTGTCATCTATCTTTCATGTAAATATTAATTGCTTATACAATAAGTAGACATTTATATTGTATTAGAATTCTGTCTAATCTATAATAGTACTATATCTGCTCAAAATAATATAAATATTGCTTATTCCTATTACAAATATTCTCCATATGATAATTCAATTTATGGAGCTCAGATGTTCTGGATTGTCAAGCTATGAATGATAATCTGATGGATTTAGGTTTATCCATCAGATTAGGAATGATTTTCATTCCATGGCTAGTGCAGAGCTTAATTTTGTTAACATTTATTAATTTAAATTTATTTCAGAAAAATATTTTTAGTATGCCTGACCAAAACATTACTTTATTGGTAAACACTCAAAGTATAAAACTGATAGCTTCCTTTAAAAGCCCAAACATATACATTATAGTTATTAGAGGAAAATGTTTAATAGTCACAATAAAACAAAAAATACATAGTCTAAATAACCTAAGATGTCTTTAACTTTAGTATCTTTAAATACCAATGGCTTAAACAATCCTAGCAAGAGAGCAAATCTACTGAAATATTTAAAACTGAAGAAAGCATAAATTGTCTTCCTTCAAGAAACTCATTTCAAAACAAATGACAATTACAAATGGAATACTAAGGAATATATGATATTGGCGCAATCCACTTATAAGACAAAGACAAAAGGCGGTAACATTTTTATGGAAAACAAATGTGACTATCCCAGAAATCATTTATAAGTATGAAGATAAAGAAGGCCTTATAGTATTAGTAATAGTTAAATATAATAATAGAATAAGGACCCTAGCCAATCTATACTGGTTCCTATTGGAACAGGAACTGTTAAAAAACACTTAGATTTCATTTCCAATAATTACAAAGGCAACTTAATAGACTGTGGTGGTGGTGCTGCAGTAGCGTTGTCACCTCACCGTAAGACGTTGTCCTGTTTGATTCTCAGCGAAAGCGTCTTCTGTGTTGAGACATGCGTGAATGGGCGTACCTTCGTTGAAGGTTGTGCGTCAGAGCTGGCAACTCGGTACTTAAAAATCTACTGCCAATCATTAGCAGACCGGAATTCTGCTGTGGCGACCCCTAACCGGGAAAAGCCGAAAGATACTACAACAACAACAACACCAACAACAAAGGCAACTTAATATTAGGAGGAGAGTTGAACTGTATATTTGATATTTCTGAAACTACAAATAAAAGACCGCTGCATACATCTGCTGTATCAAAAGTTTTAAACAAGTGGGTAGAATAATTTCATCTTGTAGATACTTTCAAATTTAGATAAGATACCTTTTTGTTGTTTTCCAATCAAGATCACAGATTTGGTACCCAAACTAGAATAGATAAAATATTTGCTGCCCATGACATACACTCTAAAATCATTAATTTCTCAATCATCCCTGCCCCTTTTCAGACCACAATTTATTGATACTAAAACTTAAAAGTGCGTACAAACCATTAATCTTTAACTCCAGAATTCCAGCATATATAACTAAAATTAAAGAGTTCAAATGCTGGTTATTATCTGAATTACAGTTCTTTTTAGATATTAATTACACCACAGAGATAAATAAAATAATGATATGGGACTCATTAAAAGCTTACATATATGGTAAAACCCTAACTTGGTAAAAAAAATCAGAGAATGGGAATCTGAATTATTAGATCTACAATCTAAACTTTTGTCAGTAAAAGCTGAAAAAAATCAAAATCATTTGGACATGAAAAAGAAAGTAGAAGCATTAAACAATAAATACAAAGAAATTCTAACACATAAAACTAGTTTAACTTTAGAAAAATTTAAAATTAGTACCTTGGCCACTTCTCCCAAATATCTACACAATTTATCCACAAGAATCAAAATACAATCAAAAGCTAATAACATTAAAAGTATCTTCCATGAAAAGAAAGGGAAAAATGTCTCAGATATAGGTGACATTCTTGATGCCTATAGAAATAACTATATGGAACATTTCCAAAAAGAAAATATACATATCGATCAATTAAATCTAGATGAAAAATGTTCTAATATAAAAAAAAAAAAATACCAGAAAAATTTAAACTAGATCTGCAAGCACCCATATCCTATAAAGAAATTACAGATACAATAAAAGAGGGTAAAAATAATAAAGCTCCAGGTATAGATGGCATAATTATGGAAATATATATATATTTTCCTTCAGAGATACTGTCCCTCTTCCATAAAACTCTATTAGAAATTCACTCACAAGCTTTAATACCACACTCTTGGAGATATTCCTTAATCACACTAATCCTAAAGGAAAACAAATCCCCAAACCTCTGTACCTCATATAGACCTACATCATTATTAAATAATGACTATAATATATTTATGACAATATTAACTAACAGAATGAAAATGCCACTATCCAAAACAATAAATAATGATCAAACTGGATTTATATATCATAAACACACACATGACAATATTAAAATGATAATTTCTCTTATAGAGGATGTTAATAAAGAAAATAAAGAAACACTCATAACTGGCTTAGATATATAGAAAGCCTTTGATTCCCTAAATTGGGACTATTTATTCAAAATCCTAATGCTAGTTGAATTTCCTGCATCCTTTGTTTATCTCCTAAAGAATATATATATAAATAATTTAGCGTATGTCAAATTAGGTCCTCTTACCTCTGAATTTATACATATAACAAAAGGCACTAAACAAGGATGTCCCATATCACCGATTCTGTTTGCTCTGGCTATTGAAATATTGGCAGATTCAATTCGTAACAATATACAAATCAAAGGAATAGATGTTTATGAACAATACAATTCTAAAGTAATGCTATTTGCTGATGACATATTCAACATTATCTAATAAAAAAGAGACATTAGAAGAATTAGATATATTAATTGACAAATTTCACATGACTTCAGGACTCCATTTCAATAAATCAAAATCAAAATGTTTATTTTTAAATAAAAAAAGAACTGTAGACTAAGGGGCATCACATTCATAGGGAAACAAGAATCTACCTTAAAATATCTAGGAATTGAGTTATGCAAGGATAATAATGAATTTGTCTCAAAAAGCTACAATAATGTCATCAACACAATTAAAATCTCTGTGGAAAAATGGAACAAAATAATATTAACATTTGAAGATAGACTACAGTTAATAAAAATGGTTTTACTGCCCAAAATCCTATATATAGCTTTGGCAATACAACTGTTACCAGAAAGGAATATACTTAAATAAATAAATTCATGCCTAATAAAATGTTTATGGTTTTCCAAAAGAAACAGAATAGCTTTAATACATCATATCAGACCATGGAAACAGGGAGGATTAAACTTTCCCGCTATAGAAACATATGTAAAAGCATCAATATCTAAAACAAGCTCAGATTGGATAAGTCCAAATTAATCTGTGAATTAGAAAGAATTACTAACTGTAATATCAATAAATGAATTTGATTTACAAAAAAAATTTCAAATAACAGATAAAAATTTGCCATGGCACATATGTATTAGTATGCAATATAACATAACTAAACCCACTAAAACTCGTATGATTAATTATTACATTGACTCATTTAGGAAAATTATTAATGCAAATATAGATTTTTAAATCTGGTTTGATCTTTTAACACCACTTATAGTCACAAAGAACTTTCCTCTTAAAATATATAGAGAAATAATTAATTCCTGGGAACAGAAAGGATTTGTTTGCTGGCTCCAATATATCAAAGAACTAAAAGTTTTAGATATGCAAGTAATAAAAACAACATTCAAAATTCCATGACAGAACTGGCTAACTTTACAGAGTATTCTGTTATATTCACAAGATTTAAGTAGAATAATTAACAATTCTTCATTTAAAGAAATCCATACATTTACGAAATACATATATGAAATCATATATAATGACTTTGACATGGGAAACAGTATTTCAAAATTAAAAATAAATAAATAAATAAAAATAATAAAATATAAAATAAAAAATAAAACAACACCCAACAAGTCATATTGGAAGTATATAACAAAAGGACACTCAGTACAGTTAACTGAAGATATTAAAACAAATATTTTATTATCAATAAAATATACATCCTTTACACAATACTGGAATGTTTTTAATTAGAAATGCTTGCACAGAGCATTCTTAACCCCAGACAAAATGAGGAAAATTATTTCTTCCATAAAATGGATATGTTAGGGGGTACACAATGCATATTGGAACCACATTTTCTTTGATTGCGTTAAAATTAAGCCATTTTGGAATAGTATTAATACCTTTCTACAAGCTTTATTTAATGAATCATTTTATTTAACTAAAGCTCTTGTATTATTAAATGTGAACAAAGGTCCTCCTTTGAATAGGTCAAACATGTATCTAGTATGGACTATACTTGCAATTTCAAGAAGTGTATAACAAGAAGATGGAATACAAACACAATACCAACTTTGGAAGACTTCTACAGCCTACTGAAGACCACAGCATTATTTGAAATTAAAATTAAAGAGCTAAGAATTTATCCAAAGCTATTTATCAACAAACCTTGGGGAAAAGTCTTATCATTGATTGACACTATACAATAATTGATCAGGCACTCTGATAATGGATTTGACATGTATACATTAAGATCTGTTATAGTGTCAGGTTAATGTAATGTAGTGTATTTGAAAAATAAAATACAATTTTGAGAGATAAAAACTCACTCTCATTCCAAAGGAATTGATATGTCACTATAATTAAATTCACTCACATTCCTAATGAAGGAATCATCTCTGTTCCTTTTCTTTATATTTGATTAGACCCCTGCTGTCACACCTGAGAAGGATACTCTTTCCTTGTATTTATTAATTAGACCCCTCTAGCACACAATGAAATAAAATGTATGCTGGTAGTCTAGTATAGTTAATTACACATACATATAATTTCCCAGATGCATGCAGTTTTAACCTCTCATATACAATTAAATCTAATGGTGACGTTATTAGTAAAGCTTACTTGTAGAGTTCAATGCTGATAGCAAAGAATGAAATGATGTATTTGTACAGCAGAAACTTGCCTGGCAGAAAACTTGTCACAGTGGGCCCAGGGGCATTTTCTAATGCAACACACAAAAGACTTGGAAATCTGAGTATACATGGCACCACTCTGTTAAGGTACCAAATAATCTTCACATGACACAGTTCATCAGCGAATAATAATCTCATTTACTCTAAAGAAAGGCACATACATGGGATTCTAGGAAATCAAGGTCCCATCACCTCAGACAGTAGAATTATACACAACATTATTTTATCCATCTTAGAACAACCACTGACCAATTAGAAGTTCACACTACAACATTATTTCTGCTAATGTCTCCTGACTCTATGTTTATGACATTCCATTTTAGGCATAAGTTCTGAATTCCATAAAATAACTTTCCACAAAGAAAGTACAGTTGTGTAAGTAAAACTTTCCATAACAGTAGATGTTCGAATGATCACTGCTGGAGTAGCCTTGTCTATATGAGTTATATTCTGCCAAAGATATAACAGCTGGCCAGTGTCCAAAGCTTCAAGGCATCTTCCATGCACCCAAACTGTCAGGCAGCTTGAGCTGAGGTGACTAAAAGCCACGTTTTGGTGTGAAACCCTTCATATCTTTCCTGCCAACAGAGAGGGAGAGAGACAGGGAGGATGATCACTGAAAGGACAATGCTAAGAACAACAAAACATAAATGTCCACAACCTGGTATAAAAAACACAGCACAAAACAAGAAGGATGGATGGAGGGTGCAGCTATTGCAGCAGTGATAATTTGAAAATCTACTGTTACAGTATGTTTTACTTACACAACTGTACTATGTTCGTCACATTGCTCACTGCTGCCATAGCCTTAGCTATATGGGTAGATTACCTTAGTTAACTACATTTGGGAGGTAGAGAGAGAAAAGTCCAGGAGTCGCTGGAGAATAGTCATAGCAAAACTTGATCTGGATCTAGAGAAGAAATCAAGCTTGCAGTGTTTTGTAAAAGTATGTATCGAGGACCAAGTAGCAGCTTCTAGAATACTTCTAGAATCCAACCCTTTCCAAAAAGTCATACATCAAGCCAAGGCCCTTGTAGAGTGGGCCTTGTCCCTGCCTGGAATAGTTTTGTTATGGTGAGTATGACAAAAAATAATAGCCTTAGACAACCATTTGGAGTCTGTTTGGCACAGGTTGTCCCTTCTTCTTCATACCTTCATAAGAAATGAACAATTGATCTGAAGATCTGAAAGATTTAGTTCTGTCAAGACAGTACCTGAGTTTTCTGTGGACATTGAAGGTATGGAGCTTCCTTTTCCCCTCATATTTAGGTTCAGGAAAGAAAATGGGGAGATGGATAGTTTGGGTTAAAGTAAACTTGGATGCCACTTTAGGTATAAAAGAATGATTAGTTCTCAAAGAAACCCTGTCCGTATGGAAAATTAGATAAGGTTGACTCATCATAAGAGCTTGCAACTCAGATACTCTACTTGCAGAGGTCAGAGTAATTAGTAAAACATTTTTCATGTTAAGAACCTCAGGTCAGAAAGATCCACTGCTTAAAATGGAGCAAATGTCAGCTTCTCTAACACAAAATTACGATCCCAAGGAGAGGTTACCTGTTTTCTTGGAGGTATCTTATGCAAAACTCCTTTCAAGAACATTTTGACATGAGACTGCATCAGGGGCGGCTCGTGCTATAGGACTAGAGGACTGCAGCCCCCCCCTGTCCTGCAACCCCCCACCTGTACAATAAACTTTTTGCAAAATAAAATTAAAAAAAAAAAATCACGGACTCCACGCATGCGTGCTTGGTTCCTGAGACCTCCATGCACGCATGCATGCTCATTCCAGTGCTCCAGACTGCTCTGTTAGGCAGTCCAGATAGGAAAGGCAGGAAACTCCGCCCTTCCAGCCCAGAGGTCCATGCGGTGATGACCACACAGACCAAAAGGTCACCGGACTGCATCACCGGCAGGAAAGAGGCTCCAGCCTGCTACTCTCATGGGACTAGCCATTTCTCACAAGAAACCGTTTTGTGAAGGGAGACCCATGCGTGGGCCAGGGGATTCATGGATCGGCGGCCGTTTTGTGGAGGACAGGTAGTGGATTCACATTCTGTGTGTGTGTGTGTGTGTGTGTGTGTGTGTGTGTGTGTGTGTGTGTGTGTGTGTGTGTGTGTGTGTGTGTGTGTGTGTGTGTGTGTGCATGCTGTGGGGAGTTGTTGTTGATAGTGCTATTGTGTGAATGACCATTAACCTATGTGCCTCTGTGTTTGTGCACTCTAAATGCTCTGCACAAGATCAGTGGTCAAATGAAAGCAGAAACAGCTGTATTGTTCAAAGCAAAGATGCTCATGACTGTCATTTTTATCGGTACTTATCTGTGATAGTGTTAGGGAGATGCCCGTCAGCTGTATGAGGTCTCTTCTACCATCCGCTCTGTGCACTGACACTTGACCTCTGTTGCCCTGCTGCACACACATGGGAAACTTCCTTTTGCAATGAAAATGACAAAAGTATAACCGAGGCTGTCACATAAGGAGGCATGAAGTCTTTAGAGTCATTAAGTATGAATGCTTCATTTCCTGGTGAAGTCTTTAGAATCATTAAGTATGAATGCTTCGTTTCCTGGTGAAGTCTTTAGAGTCATTAAGTATGAATGCTTCGTTTCCTGGTGAAGTCTTTAGAGTCATTAAGTATGAATGATTCGTTTGCTGGTGAAGTCTTTAGAGTCATTAAGTATGAACGCTTCGCTTGCTGGTGAAGTCTTTAGAGTCATTAAGTATGAATGCTTCGTTTGCTGGTGAAGTCTTTAGAGTCATTAAGTATGAATGCTTCGTTTCCTGGTGAAGTCTTTAGAGTCATTAAGTATGAATGCTTCGTTTCCTGGTGAAGTCTTTAGAGTCATTAAGTATGAATGCTTCGTTTGCTGGTGAAGTCTTTAGAGTCATTAAGTATGAATGCTTTGTTTGCTGGTGAAGTCTTTAGAGTCATTAAGTATGAATGCTTTGTTTCCTGGTGAAGTCTTTAGAGTC